>NC_091123.1:161178023-161478023 GCF_040183065.1 Periplaneta americana
TTCCATTTAGCTATAGCAGAAAATATGCGTAGTGGGTACTAGTGAGTACTCATCAGTTGCGCGCGGTCATTATATTTTCGCAACATTTTCCTTCCCATTTTATAGAGACTCAGGACTTGAACGTTATTGGCGGGTATGGTTAAAAGTGTTTGTTTCAATCGTACCATGAAGTTGGTACTCGTCAAAGGAATAAAAATGATGGTACCATGTAGTTAGTACTCGCCAAAGGGAATAATCTTATCATTAATTTTGTATTCAAATTCTCTTATAATAGTACGTAAAGCTCTTTTAAAAATCGATGCTACTAATTTTCCCATGTTTATATTTATTAAGGAGTTCTTGAATATACTGTTTTCGTTTTCTATATGTAGTATTTACCGTTGGAATATTATCTCTGTTATTCATTGTAAATGCATAATTGTTTGTGTCTTAATGATAGGGTCAACGAATTTATAAATATCTGGATGAGCAGAGTTAAAATTAAGAGGAAATGCCTTATGAAATGCTCCGAATGTGTTCTGTTAGAAATAGTTGTATCCGAACAAATCTCGGGAGGAAATAATAAATCAGATGCAATGATATTATTTACTAAATAATCAGCAAACTTTGTCACATTTTCGCAGTTTGGTTGAATGCTAATCATATCTTCAATAAAAGCATTTTCGATTTCTACCGGAGTGATAAGTATTAGGCTGTATATCCAGCGAAGCCATTTACCTATTTCACTGTTGTTATCTTTGTTCTCTGAAGAAAGGCCCGAATTCTGAATTTTCCGCCACATGTCTGGGTGAAATGTAACCTAAACCTATGATTAATGCTGATGGCCACACTTTATTTACTGCTTTGTGAATGGATACTTCAAAATCTTATACTCCATTTGCAGGTTGAAACTTACACTCCATGTTACCACAAGTAATCGGAAGGAAAATATATGAACGAATAAGTGAATTAGTGTCCAGAGAAAGAATAGGCGATAAAGGAAGTGACTAGAGGAAACTGGAAGTGTTTGTTAATAGGAATTGATTGTGAAATATTAGTAATATTGGAAGTGTCGACTAAGCGTACAATCAGAGAAATAGAAATGATAGGAAGACAGCAAGTATTTTAATGTAAGTTTACAAATGAAGGTTGAGTTGACTTACAAAAATAGTGTCTAAAGGAAAATTTATCGGGGTGAAAGTGAACAAATAAACATGTGATAAGGGGATAAGAGTGATACAGAAGTGAGAAGAGTTAGAAGTGATTGTAAATTAGTGATGAAAGTGAATGATTATGATTAAGTAGCGTTAGTAAGAGTTAGTTAAAATTAGGGAAATTTTAGACAATAGAAAGTAGTCTACTGCAATATAAGTAAACAATAAAAGTAGTGAGGTGCTCATTAGATAGGAGGGAAAATTTTAATGTTAGAGGTTAGAGAGCAAATTGAGGGTATGTATTATAGTAATAGAGGTAGCAAAGGTAAAATAAGATGACTGCACATGTCGATGAAAGTTTATTGTAATTAGAAGGTGATGGGGAGCACGAATACAGAGATGTGTGGCGACCCATTACTAAATAATAGTTGTAGAAATAAATTATCATATGATATCATATATCATATCATATCATATCATATCATATCATATCATATCATATATCATATCATATCATATCATATCATATCATATCATATCATATCATATCATATCATATCATATCATATCATATCATATCATATCAGAGATGTGAGGCAGATTTGTCGATTAGCATTGAAAGATCGAAGGAAATCTTCTACAGAGATACAGGAAGTTCTACACAGCAGTGGACTCAGTATTTCTGCGAGAACTGTTCGAAGGAAGTTATTTGACAATGGACTAAAAGCAAGGGCACCCAGAAAAAAGCCATTTCTCAACAAAAGGCAACGAGAAAATCGTGTAAATGGGTGCAAATATTATCAATCATGGACCAATGATGACTGGGCGAAAGTGATATGGAGCGATGAAACAAGGATTTCTATATTTGGAAGTGACGGAATCAAATACGTTCGTCGCCGAAATGGAGAAGCTTTGAATCCTGAGCGCCTCATCTCAACCATGAAACATCCTGTTGCTGTCATGATATGGGAATGCATGTCCAGGAATGGAGTAGGAAGACTATCATATCATATCATATCATATCATATCATATCATATCATATCATATCATATCATATCATATATCATATCATATATCATATCATATCATATCATATCATATATCATATCATATATCATATCATATCATATCATATCATATCATATCATATCATATCATATCATATCATATCATATCATATCATATCATATCATATCATATCATATCATATTACCACAAATTCCAATAAGATTAACGTCACCAACATATTCAACAAAAACTTCTCAAACGAATCTATATTACAGCTCCAATATCGATCTGATTAGTGTTGCCAATATATTCAATGAAACCTTTCGAACTGTTCGACGTTACCACCCAGCTATAACTGATTCATTAATACGAAAGTCTCCACGCGCAACTATGGTGCCTACATGAAGAATTAACGCGCGCAACTGATTAATTTGTAATTCTTTCACGCGCAACTGATATACACCCGTGTGTTCCTAATCCTGTCTTCAGGGGCGGGTTTTCCTCATCTGTGTACTTAGCCATGGAGTGTGGTTATTTGGGAATGCAAGATATTCATTAAAATGAGGATGGAAACGTTCGAAACACCCAGGAGTAGAATATGTATGTATTTATTTACACTGCAAGTGGGCAAGCACCCGGTGGCAGTGGTATACACAATATAAACAATACACAAAAAAAAGATAAGCAATACACAATAAATTTACAATACACAATACAATTATACAATACACAATACAATTTTATACACAATACAATAAGAATACACAATATAATTTAACACAATAATAATAAAACATAAATAAAATACCTAATTTTATATTACAACCTACATAATTATGTATAGGCCCTACTTAAGTTTCAATAGTCTTTGACTATTCTCATCTCACTCACTGTAGTGGCACTATGACGCATTTCACTGACACACTATAACACATTTCACTGACACTATAGAATACATTTCATTGACGCTATAAATTATCACTGATCGGAACTATTCACTGCACTGTAAAACCATAACTTCACTGACTCACCTCGCTTCACTGATACAACAGTTCAAATAAGTCAAATAATTACACCCTTATGCATACTTATATACAGAACTACATTTAAACTAAACATTTCTATCCTAAGGCCCTCTTACACGCTATTTTTAAATAATTTACAATTCAAACCAAGGAAGTAACTCGTCAGGCTAAATAAATACATGTCACCTTAAAAAATTAAATGTTAAATGTCGCCTTAATTTTAATTTGCACTTGATACACAACTTTTTAAATTATTCTTGAAACTCCTTAAGGAAGGACAGCCCTCAAAGACCGCTGCAGGTAGGTCATTCCAATCATTTATAGTTCTATTTAAAAATGAGAATTTGCCTACATCCGTTTTCTGTTTCCTACATTTGATTTTAAAATCATGATCGTTCCTACCATAGTACGTTGGCTTTTCTAACCGAGCCGTTATGTCTACCCATGCTTTCTGACCTAGATGTGCTCTATACAATGATGTTATTCTAGTTTTCCTACGTCTGTTTTTCAAAGTGACGTGGTGACGTGGTTAAGGTACTGACTGACCGATATGATTTTCGAATTTTCAGCATATCTGCAGGTGTCAGACTTGAACGTGGTGGTGCTGGACTGGTGGATTCTGGCGCGAGGTCCGCACTACGACTTGGCGGCTCAGAACGCCAAGCTGGCAGGGCGTATCCTGGCCAACTTCCTCGACGTCTTGATCAACGTAACAGAGGGCGCAGCTCGCCATGACTTGCACGTGGTGGGGTTCAGCTTGGGAGCCCAGGTCATCGGCCTTGCCGCTCAGCAGATGACAACAGGAATGTTGCCGCGAATTACAGGTATGAAAAATACTCGATTTCGAGAATGCATTTTACATTTAGCAATAGACACCAGAGCACTAGGAGAACATCTTTATGAACAAATTTAGAGTGCTATCTACTGTACTCCAACCATGAGAAAGTCTTTGGGGACTGGGGACTGAGACGAAGCGGGGTAATGGTGTGAATGAATGTTGATGTCATAAGGTCACACACGTGGCTACACGTATCTGTATTGGCTATCTTTCACAGCACAAACAATAACACTGATATACACATATTGATACTATCCTAGTTACAAAATTAGATCACTGTTAATCTCCTGGTCTTTTAATCTCTCCATACAGGAACTAACATGTGCAGGAGAGCGCATGGTTTTTAAACTGACGTTATAACGATAATATTATAGGTCTCGCAACCATGGATTACCGACGGAAGGAATGCGAATCAAACACTGCGATAAGGAAGAGCGGGCGATAGGAAAGGCCACGAGATAACTTGAATGATATTCGAGAGTACAGTCGGAAGAGAAATAACATCAATAGAATCAGTCTTGCGTTGTGATAGTTACATTACGACTTTAGTTTGTTCCATTGCATGTAAATGCGTGTCTTGTATCGCACGGTATTATTATTTCAGTCATAAACATATGTTGCGCGTTTGATTAGCTTCGAATTTTTCTCTTCCTACGTTCTTTATTTCTACAGCGATGTCCTCATTTGTTCGTCTTCTTGGGAGAGACGGTAATTCCATCGGCTCGCACCCCTCCCCCCCTCGGCGTACCTACATACACACGTCAAAACAGGCAGCAACGCCACCATTGGTTTTCGGTAATCGTTTCTTGCGCGAGCTATATCTACTGTCGGTGACTCAGGAGAAGACGAGAGCGGACTGAGGAGGAAGGAATGTGAACAGATAACGTACGACAACACGTGCAATATTTGTACTGCAGTAAGCGGAAACATTAGGTCTCCTTCTGTTCAACTTAGCTTTAATTTCCATACGCATTGTTACTCATGTTTCCTGCACGAGTAATAACCTGGCTACTGGGATGCTTATCTGAGCGATGTTTATAATAATCAACAGCGATAGTCAAGAAGGTCACATTCTTTCCGCTTGTCTTCTCCTGAGTAATGGACAGTATCTACTTCGCTCCAATAGATGACGCAATAGTAAGCACATTCCTTTCACGGTTGATGTCTTGGTTGGAGAACAATATTGTTTTTATAATTCTTTTGAAACCACCGGCGTAGCTCAATCTGCTAAGGCGCTTGCCTGCCGATCCGCAGTTGCGCTCGGAAGTACGTTCGATTTCCGTTTGAGCTGATTACCTGGTTGGGTTTTTTTCGAGGTTTTCCCCAACCGTAAGGCAAATGTCAGGTAATCTATAGCGAATCCTCGGCCCCCATCTTGCCATCACCGATGCTAAATAACATAGTAGTTGATACAGCGTCGTTAAATAACCAACTAAAACTTATTTTAAAATGATCAAATTTCAATTTCAATATAAAATTTCACAGAGGTGTGTACACAATTTTCTCTTTCTTAATGAAATAAAATTAATGTTGTCATACTGTAACCTTTCGATTTACAAATCCAACGGCCTAGGGTTTTATTACCCAGAAAAATATAATTCAAACTATGAAGTGATGCACTATACAGAATTACTCTGCGTTACAAACTAAAAAGCCGGTTTCAATGAGTACAGTGTGTAGATGAGGAAGCGAAACCTGGCATGTGAGATGTGCCAGAAGGACAATTTTTTAAGTAGGTTATTTTACGACGCTTTATCAACATCTTAAGTTATTTAGCGTCTGAATGAGATGAAGGTGATAATACCGGTGAAATGAGTCCGGGGTCCAGCAACGAAAGGTCTTTTTAGTAGTTATTTTACGACGCTTTATCAACATCTTAGGTTATTTAGCGTCTGAATGAGATGAAGGTGATAATGCCGGTGAAATGAGTCCGGGGTCCAGCAACGAAAGGTTTTTTTAATAGTTATTTTATGACGCCGTATCAACATCTTAGGTTATTTAGCGTCTGAATGAGATGAAGGTGATAATGTCGGTGAAATGAGTCCGGGGTCCAGCAACGAAAGGTCTTTTTAGTAGTTATTTTACGACGCTTTATCAACATCTTAGGTTATTTAGCGTCTGAATGAGATGAAGGTGATAATACCGGTGAAATGAGTCCGGGGTCCAGCAACGAAAGGTCTTTTTAGTAGTTATTTTACGACGCTTTATCAACATCTTAGGTTATTTAGAGTCTGAATGAGATGAAGGTGATAATGCCGGTGAAATGAGTCCGGGGTCCAGCAACGAAAGGTCTTTTTAGTAGTTATTTTACGACGCTTTATCAACATCTTAGGTTATCTAGCGTCTAAATGAGATGAAGGTGATAATGCCGGTGAAATGAGTCCGGGGTCCAGCAACGAAAGTTTTTTTAGTAGGTTATTTTACGACGCTTTATCAACATCTTAGGTTATTTAGCGTCTGAATGAGATGAAGGTGATAATGCCGGTGAAATGAGTCCGGGGTCCAACACCGAAAGGTTTTTTTAGTAGGTTATTTTATGACGCCGTATCAACATCTTAGGTTATTTAGCGTCTGAATGAGATGAAGGTGATAATGTCGGTGAAATGAGTCCGGGGTCCAGCAACGAAAGGTTTTTTTAGTAAGTTATTTTATGACGCCGTATCAACATCTTAGGTTATCTAGCGTCTAAATGAGATGAAGGTGATAATGCCGGTGGAATGAGTCCGGGGTCCAGCAACGAAAGTTTTTTTAGTAGGTTATTTTACGACGCTTTATCAACATCTTAGGTTATTTAGCGTCTGAATTAGATGAAGGTGATAATGCCGGAGAAATGAGTCCGGGGTCCAGCAACGAAAGTTTTTTAGTAGGTTATTTTACGACGCTTTATCAACATCTTAGGTTATTTAGCGTCTGAATGAGATGAAGGTGATAATGCCGGTGAAATGAGTCCGGGGTCCAGCAACGAAAGTTTTTTTAGTAGGTTATTTTACGACGCTTTATCAACATCTTAGGTTATTTAGCGTCTGAATGAGATGAAGGTGATAATGCCGGTGAAATGAGTCCGGGGTCCGGCAACGAAAGTTTTTTTTAGTAGGTTATTTTATGACGCCGTATCAACATCTTAGGTTAGTTAGCGTCTGAATTAGATGAAGGTGATAATGCCGGTGAAATGAGTCCGGGGTCCAGCAACGAAAGTTTTTTTAGTAGGTTATTTTACGACGCTTTATCAACATCTTATGTTATATAGTGTCTGAATGAGATGAAGGTGATAATGCCGGTGAAATGAATCCGGGGTCCAGCAACGAAAGTTTTTTTAGTAGGCTATTTTACGACGCTTTATCAACATCTTAGGTTATTTAGCGTCTGAATGAGATGAAGATGATAATGCCGGTGAAATGAGTCCGGGGTCCAGCAACGAAAGGTCTTTTTAGCAGGTTATTTTACGACGCTTTATCAACATCTTAGGTTATTTAGCGTCTGAATGAGATGAAGGTGATAATACCGGTGAAATGAGTCCGGGGTCCAGCAACGAAAGGTCTTTTTAGTAGGTTATTTTACGACGCTTTATCAACATCTTAGGTCATTTAGCGTCTGAATTAGATGAAGGTAATAATGCCGGTGAAATGAGTCCGGGGTCCAGCAACGAAAGTTTTTTTAGTAGGTTATTTTACGACGCTTTATCAACATCTTAGGTTATTTAGCGTCTGAATGAGATGAAGGTGATAATGCCGGTGAAATGAGTCCGGGGTCCAGCAACGAAAGTTTTTTTTAGTAGGTTATTTTATGACGCCGTATCAACATCTTAGGTTATTTAGCGTCTGAATTAGATGAAGGTGATAATGCCGGTGAAATGAGTCCGGGGTCCAGCAACGAAAGTTTTTTAGTAGGCTATTTTACGACGCTTTATCAACATCTTAGGTTATTTAGCGTCTGAATGAGATGAAGATGATAATGCCGGTGAAATGAGTCCGGGGTCCAGCAACGAAAGTTTTTTTAGTAGGTTATTTTACGACGCTTTATCAACATCTTAGGTTATTTAGCGTCTGAATTAGACGAAGGTGATAATGCCGGTGAAATGAGTCCGGGATCCAGCACCGAAAGTTACTCAGAATTTGCTCATACTGCTCATATTGGGTTGAGGGAAAACCCCGGAAAAACCTCAACCAGGTAACTTGCCCCGACCGGGAATCGAACCCGGGCCACCCGGTTTCGTGCTAGCCGTTACTCCACAGGTATGGATGCCAGGAGAAAAAGAATAAGTTATCAGAAAGAGGTTTTATTTCATGATGGTTAGTATTATATGAATCTGCCTACACGAGAGTTCATCTCAGACTAAAACATATCTTGCCTCTTCATACTCATTGGTGATAAAGCCATGGTGTAAGACAGGGCTGGGCACCAAGAATGGATTCTACTCTCTCACGGGGAGCCATATGATTTCTCTTCATCCCCTTTCTTCCCCTTCGAACACCGCGCAGCGTTGATTTCGTGACTGATGAATATTAAGCTTCACCGTTTAGAGTCTGGATCCGCTCCCGATGCACAGCTCTGGCGTATGATAAGGTCACAGGACACGTCTTGCCTTTTCTACTGTATGTTGGGGCCTCTATGGTCTGTCCAAAACTACTTCCGACCTGACAAATGGCGCCTTTAGCATGTTACCATGGCAACCATCCAAATCAACCAATCACGAGAGACGCGTAACCATGGTAACGGGACGGTGTTGCCGTGTCTATGTTTACAAGTTGCACGTGAATACCACGGCCTAGTGGTGGATACAGTCGCCCGGAATGACTTTGAGTTGGCTGGTTAGCGCGTGCTTTGTGTGAATTAAAAATATTTAGTTGTATTATTGTTTTAGCGTATCGATAATAAATTGTGTTTAAATTATATTACACGTATTATCTTCGTTGTTATTGGTGGAATGTGTGGCTAGTGTGTGTTTTCTAGTTTCTGAGAGAGTTTCTAAACAGGTGACTTGTACAATGTCGGAAGGAAGAAAAGGCAGGCGGAGAATTAAGAATATTGGACAAGGAACCCCGTTAAAGATTCAAGCGCGAGAGATGGTGTGTTTTGTATGTAAGCGAGTATTTTGAGAGGGAAAGAGATAATGGCGGGCATCTTTTACCTTTGGCGCAAGTCGTAATGAGAACTGCTGCTTGTGTTAAAATTAATAAGAGCACTGTTATCGATATTGGAAAAGAAAAAGGACGTGGAGATTTTTTATCAACAGTAATCTCACTAGAGGTTTTGATTTATCTAGAGAAAATCAAAATTCGAGTGGGATTTAATTGACTATTACACCATTAGAAGAAAGTAGGCTATATAAAGATTAGAAGTAACAAAGTGTACAATAAAATATTAATTGGCTTACGAAAATACAACTGTCTTCAAATGTATTATTGTACCATCTCAACATTACGCTAGATGGCAGTAGTGTTTTATGATGATGTTTTCTTGTTACCGGTATCAGTTGTGCCAACTATGGAATCATCATTGAACTCTGTGGCCTGTTACTAGTCAAGAAGGCTTTGTTGATTCAGTTTCATTTTTATTAAGACAGTTGCATTCCACTTCAATTATCCGAATCCCAGTAATCAACGTCACTTGATAGATGATTTTCAATAAATCTTAATATTAAACAATCTCTGATACGTGACTATCCATAATGTCATATAGCAGAAGCTATAACATAACCTAACTAATATACTGTACACAAGTGTTAGAAAAGTTTTATTTAACGACGATGACATAAAAAAATAAACATGAATAATTTTAAAAGGAATAATTATTGAATGTACAATTTTCAAATTTGAATGTGGTTGGTGGTTCAATTGATGTTATATTGGACGTGTGCATAATAGAAGTGGAACTCGTTGATTTAGGCCTACATGGTGTATTCAACTTATTCAGGATTTCCGAATGAATAATTTTAAAAGGAATAATTATTGAATGTACAATTTTAAAATTTGAATGTGGTTGGTGGTTCAATTGATGTTATATTGGACGTGTGCGTAATAGAAGTGGAACTCGTTGATTTAGGCCTACATGGTGTATTCAACTTATTCAGGATTTCCGAATGGTGCTCTTCATTTATTTGTAAATCGGATTTCAGAAGATGCATAGGTATGATCAGTGATTTTGATTAATTCTTGTTCTTGAATGCCAATGCGAGTCATATTTGAAACTGCTGTGCATCGACTGGAGTGGTTTGTAATTATATATATAGGCCTATATATTTTTTTTGACGTCCAGACCAGCGCAGTTTCAAATGTTGGCAAACAAAGAAACAAATGCTAGGGACGCGATAAAATTAAACAAATGCTAGGGACGCGATAAAATTAAACAAATGATAGGGACGCGATAAAATTGTGCGATAAGCAGCCATGATTGGTTGAAATACGCCCTTTCGTACCGTTTTATTGGTCAAAAGTAGTATGACGTAGTAAGAATGTAATAGTCATAAATATTTTTACAGTTTACAATTTTTTCAACGCCTTTCTAACAATATTACATTGAAGAATACCGGCACTTATAAAAGTAAAGGCTTCATATTAAATTTAAAACCTGTCTTTACAGTTCACACTCCTTTCGACGCTTTTCTAACGGATTACATTGAAGGATACCGGTACTATACTACTACTACTACTACTACTACTACTACTACTACTACTACTACTACTACTACTACTAATAATAATAATAATAATAATAATAATAATAATATACTAATAAAAATAATAATGTATACCAATTTTAATACCTAGTGTTCAACAAATTGGTTAGAAATGTATGTGTTCATATCAGCCGTACAATACTGCACTCTATCGGCAGCGCGCTCGCTTACACGAAAGATGGGCAAAGTGACAACACTGCTCCCCCTTCTCTGTAAGCTGTCAAGTCGGAAGTAGTTTTGGTCAAGGTATAATTAATGTTGAAATGTTTTTAATTTTTATTTTATAAATTTGTAAAGTGATCAACTTTCTGACAATTATTTACAGACGCTTTCCCAATAATTGTGTTTCGTTTACATACTTGGCAGTAAAATTTCTACTGATGTATATAAAAACATTCCGAATATTAAGTCCAGGTCGTCTCAAACAAAAAAAGTACAAATCTGGCTTTCAGGTAGTAGCTCCCTGTAACGCAGGTTTGAATAATTTCAAGGAAAAATTGTTACAATGTCGTGTACAGTTCCTGGGGTAGATCAGTCGGTAGTGCATTCGTGCGCTAAGCGAAGGGTCCCGGGTCCCATACCCGGACCAGGAACAATTTTTCCTTGAAATTATTAAAACAAGTACACTTTTCATTTATTTGAAACATATTAAATATTTATAACTTGTGAACGAAACAATCTTATTATGAATTTTGTCTGCATTCGAAAGGGACAGGTCCATGACCTCCATGAGTTTGATTTCAGATGGGAGGGGATGGAGGTGTACCTTCTTTTGGGATGGAATGGCGCTAAGTATTTAAGAGGAAATCGGAAAACTTTGGGAACGCGAGTTTCAGTCGGTATGGATAAAAGTTAGAAAGATTCCCTTTGAGACGACATAAACCGGAAGTTTGTATAATGAATATTTTCAGAGATATTTTAGATACCTTTCATCCGCATAACTCTATGTTAAGCTCTGTTTTAAAGCCTCTATCCATGTAAGACTTTCAAAGGAAGTTCGGCTTGATGATTTTCTGAAAGAAAAATTAATTGGGATATAAGAAAACTGCTCCATTTAATGCCATACCAAGTTTAAATCGCGATGCAGAGTTTTTCGTCTTTACTAAGACAGTTCGGTGTTCGAATCTTGAGTTAATTTGTCATGATTGATGTTTCTTGTATAGTCGCGTCGCTCTTATTTCCGGCATGACTCTTCCTCTTTGCTTACATCCTAGGAAGTGTAGGCTTTATAAAGACTAGGTAAGTGTAATCGTTCGCCATTTTAATTCTTTCGTTGCCGGTTGCGGTTACCAGACGACACTGTTTTCCTCATCGTTAAACATTATCGCGTCGTAGTTCCTAAGAAATCAATCAATAGCACTGTAATTTTCAGGATTCATAGATAAATATCTAAGAAAAGGAATATTGAAATGAAATCTTGTATTTTTCAAATAACGTGCAAATTCTGGTAAAATATTAATAGAAACAAAAATAATGAATATTACAAATATTGTGTGTGTGTTAAATGTACATGGACAGTATAATCCATTTCGATAAAACAAACTCATTTTCACCAAAATGTCCAGATAATCTTGACTGTCTCAGCCCACAATTTTGTAATTACTGAAAGCAACGCCAGGAATCTATAATAAT
Source organism: Periplaneta americana (assembly GCF_040183065.1). Taxonomy (NCBI): domain Eukaryota; kingdom Metazoa; phylum Arthropoda; class Insecta; order Blattodea; family Blattidae; genus Periplaneta; species Periplaneta americana. The sequence goes on from NC_091123.1 coordinate 161,190,337, forward strand.
AATAATAATAATAATAATAATAATAATAATAATAATAATAATAATAATAATAATAATAATAATAATAATTCTTTATTTATATTGGCAGGGTTAAGGCCATAGGGCCTTCTCTTACACTCTACCAGGTTACAAAGTATACAAGCAGTTAAAATTTAACAAAAAGTTAAAGAACAGAATACTAACATATTACAAAGAGAAATAATAATAGCATAATAAATCGACACTAAACAAGATGAAAATAATACCATAATAAAAAAAGAAAGTAAAATACATTGGAATATAGTGAAAGCAACTCATTTAGTACAAATGGTTAATATGGAAAAACGTAAGGAAGAATATATCAAAATGGAATGTAGTAAAATAATAAAAAAAAGAACAGAAATACGAAAATTAAATAAAATTTACGATAAAAAGGCTATGATAATAAATTCATCGGCTGATAAAGAGAACATAAAGGGGAAAGGAAGGAAATAAATATATAGCCTATATTTTTACAAAACTATCGCAGAGGAAAGGGCTTATAACTGAAAGGAATCTAATTCAAAAAGTGCAATTTTAATTTATTTTTTAAACTAGACAATGTCCGACAGTCTCCGACATGTTGTGGTAGAGAGTTCCAGAGATGAGCTGCAGAGACGGTGAAAGATGAAGAGTAGAAGGATGTTCTGTGTTTAGGAATGGAGAGTGTGATATGGTGTTGTGAGCGAGTATCTATTTCGTGATATGAGGACAGATGTTGAAAACTAGAAGCTAGATAGCTAGGGTTAGAGGTTTGTAGAATATTGAAGAGTAAAGTGAGAGAGTGAATAGTTCTTCGCTCCTTGAGACGGACCCAGGACAGCATATTAAGTGCAGGTGTGATACGGTCAGATCTACGGACGTTGCAAATAAATCGAACGCATTCATTATGAACACGCTGTAGTCCAGTGATGTCAATCAGAGCGTATATGCGCTACGTGAACGCTGTACAGTGTACAGTTGGCATTAAGGGGAGTGGGTAGTGGTCTGTGCGATTAAAAAATTTCAGTACAAAAGTTTAGTTCAATATTTCTAGGCTTTCAGGGTTCTGAGTGGAATGCAAATTTCCATGCTTATACAATAAATCATTCTGAATTCAGTGGTATAAAAAACAACTAATTAGTTTCGTATCCAAGTGCAAAAGAAAGGCTCTAACTGATAACCTGTTATCCCACTTTGCTAAGTGTACCTCATTCTTCAGGTGCACATTACTTGCTACAATCTTCACTCATGTACCTTGTATTTTTTTAAGTTATCTAGCAATGTATATTGTACATTTTAAACCAAAATTTAGTTAAATATTTCACCTCTAGTGAAACAGAAAATATATTGAACGTTGTTTAACATTTTTTTGCAATTTTTTTCAATGCATATAAATATTTTTCTCGTGTTATTTGTGTGATATTCTTAAACCCGTAGGTCTACTATGTAGAACACAGGCTGCAGAAAATACTGTCAAAATTTCATGTAAATTGATTCAGTAGTTTCAGAGAAAAATGCACATAAGTTTGAAAAATGTAAACTTATGGAAAACTGCATTTAAAAAAGCGTGTATGAATTACATGCAGTTCTAAATTTAAATAGGCCATTTAAAGGACATATTTGCAGAAATGCTCTCCACAATATTTATATTGCTTTAAAGAGCAAGTCTTGTCCTTTGTTTTTAAACACAAAATAAAAAATCGGATTTTTGACCCCTAATCACTACCTGGTTCCCTTAATCATGCACCAGCGAAGAGATCGTATAACAAGTTCCAGGTCGAATAGGCACTGGAGTTCCTATGCAAGGAACAGGAAGGAGATATACAGTGCTTAATATGTGGAAAACATACGATTAGTAAGAAAAGTAGCATACAGCGACATTATTCAACATACTGTGACAGCGACGTGAGATTCGAACTCACGACCAGCGTCCCGCAAGAAAGCAGATCCCGCGGAGCACGGAGGGACGGCGCGCGGCGGAGAGTAGTGGGGAAAGGGGCCTACACGCGAGGGGAGGCTGCGCGCGCAGCTGCTACTTAACGCAGTGAATGGGGAACGGACCTTCCCGACTCTTCCAAAAGTGCGTCGAAGTTGAGATATCCAGATAATTCTCTACACCACCTGTAGAAATTTCTCGCAACTATGATTTTGCTATAAAAGAAGAAACGCCAGCGAACTCGAGCAGTTTTCAGTTGATTAGTCAGCCAGTCAGTGAGAAAGCCAGAGCAAGCAAGCCAGTCTTGTTTACCGGAGTTCGACTCGAGTGTGCGTCCGCAACAGTATCAGCATCCGAAGACCTGAGTTCGAGTGCAGTGGACCGCAGTTGGAGGGACCTGAGTTCGAGTGCAGTGGACCGCAGTTGGAGGGACCTGAGTTCGAGTGCAGTGGACCGTAGTTGGAGGGACCTGAGTTCGAGTACAGTGAACTGTCTCTGAAGGTCTGTGGTTCGAGATACTGTGAACTCGAGTGACTGAGCTAGAAGAGCTGTGAACTGAGAACTGATAGTTCTGATTTGTAAATAGTGCTTTGTAAATATTAGTTAAGATTAACAGTTCATTGTTGTTCGTACTAGTCCAAGTAAATTGTCATTGTCGTCGGTGGAGTGCTATAACGAATACTGTGTTGAGTGAAAATCCAATTGTTGACGAGAGCGTTTAAGGTGAATTGTAGAAAGGAATTATTGTTGTGACGAATAAATTACATTGTTGTTACTAATAAAATTCACAATACAATGAACAAACAGAGATATCGAGGGGGAAGAACGATTAAAATTATTACATTACAGACTACCGTAAGTGCAAATATCTAGATTATTTACTACGTATCAATTAATTTATTATTTCTTTACTGAGGGTCCTTACAGGGAGTTATCCCCAATTACAAGCACACCAACATAAAGAAATACAAACAACAAATTAAAAACAAATGATTCATAAACATGTGCTGTAAACACAAAGTTCACAAAAGTTCATGTATATAGGCCTACTAATGTGATAAACTTCTAATTTCCAAATATGTAAACTGAATTGACAGATGTATAGGGCAACATAACAAAAAATCAAGTACAGTTGTTAAAGAGGTATTCAATTGAAGACAGTCCTGTAGGCCTAAATAAATAGTGTTCAAATTAGTGTATGGGCTATTCCATCTCAAATCGACCGAAATATAGAGAAAACTGACTTTACAATTTTTAAATACAATGAAACTTTTTCTGTCTGTAGACAACTGTGATACGATGCTTTGTGCAAAGTTTGAGGCATCAGAACTTCATAGTGTTTAAATTAAAAATATTTAAATTTATCGTATTTTCACAAAATAAGCAAATTTAAACTGTTGTAGCTCCGAAACCCTTTCACCCAATGATCAAAATCATGGTTTATTTTGATGCTGAGAAATTCAAGTTTATATTGACATGTAAACAGTTTTTCTTACTTTTTATGGAAATGGAGAAATTTAGATTTTTCTTCATTAAGACGCCTTTGCCCACGAAAAAATATTTTTAAATTACATATATGGTTAGATTCCGCATTGAAAGTTCAAATAAACATATTTTTTACTGGTGCACCGTTGATATGAAAGTATTGAAAATATCAAATAAAGAAAATAAATAGTACGCGCGTGAACTAACCAGCTGACTGTGAGGCGGGACCTAGCCGAGATAAGCAAGGCCATGAGACTAACACGTCATGTTTCGTCTAATAGCGCATTGCTGGGCTAGCTTTATCACAACTTTTCATAAACACAGGAGTAGAATGACGCCCAACGCTCACTTATCTTCAGCTATCGGCCAGTGCGTGCGGTATATACTGCTCCGTTCAAGTCTAGGCGTGTGAAAATAATTCACTTTGTCCGCTCCTGTGTCTTGCTCTTATCTGTGTTTACGGCATCCCACTCCAGCACGTAAGTGCGCGAAGGAATCGAACGTCCGTTATGCGCTCTTTCTTTTGACATCACTGTTGTAGTCTGTCAGTCAGTTTCATGTTAAGGTCAGTGTAGAGAGTGTCACAGTAATCAAAATGAGGCATCAAGAGCGACTGCACTAAATTCTTCTTGAGAAGCAACGGAAGGAAATTTCGGATTCTTTTCAGTGTGTGAATTTTCATAAAAATGTGATTTGAGTATTCCAACTTAAGTTTTTGTCCATATAAATTCCTAGATTTTTTACTCTATCACTGTAAGGGATAATAGTTTCATTCATTTTAACGGGAGATATAATAAATAGGGCTGAAGAAAAGCACTGATATCAGAGTAGTAAATAATTTATATATACATTGTTTACAAAATGCTTCGCTCTGCGCGGTGTCGCTACTGTCTGTAGGATCAGAGACAGTGAACATTCAACTCTCCTCAATAGTAGACTTATTTAAGTCATGCGAGGTTGTATCAGAATGCCGAAACAAAAATCCAACAAAGAACAGATAATAGGACTGAATTCAGAAACGGGAAAATTGTGTTTGACTTAATTGATAATGATATTTTTTTTTTGGTATATTTAATATTGTTCCAAGTTAATTAATTTTAAACATAAGCAATCCTGTAAATGCAAATTCTATTAAGAGTTCAATCATACGGAGCGGACTGTACAAGCAGCCGCTGCAGTAACTAGTCGTGCGTGCACACAAGAATTTTGTAAACACAGAGCTCTACGTACGATGCAGCGTAATCTATAACTAATACTTTTTCAGTCCTAATAATAAGAAACCGTCCGTACTTTCTCCTTAAACACACGAAAATTGAGTCTTCAGTTCTCCGGGAAGCAAAATCGCAGCTTTAACTCGCCGCAACTCGCAAACCAGTAAAGATTTTGAGTAACAACCACTTTTAAAAGTAATATCCATTCTTTATAAACATTTCTCCCGCTTTGACCCCTATCTAACGTGAAAAATAAAAAAGTTTGTCGCTTATCAACTTTTGATGTTCTCAATGTCTATTTTGAACGGGTCACTTCGAAGTTGGTATTTTTTTTCTCACTTTCCGAAAGAGATTTTGATACCGATTTTTTCCTATGCTTTCCTTCGATATTTATCTATGAATTCTAAAATTTACAGCGCAATCGATTGATTATGATAGGAGCTACGACATAGTAATGTTTAACGGAGCGTAAAGATAGTTTTTGGCTGATCGTGTTTTTTAACAACCTAAAACCTTTCCGATGTTGTTGGTAGATCTTGTAAGTTAAGCTTACAACACGCGTGAGGTAAGTAAATAAGTCAAATCAACTTTTATTTATTTACTTAAAAGTAACGAATAATCAGTGTCGCGCACCAATATGTGCTATGAGAAAATAATTAAATATCTTATTATACTTGCAATCTTTCTAAATTAATTTATTGCAGTGGAGATTTGTAAGAAAACAGTAATTTTATTATTGTAGATAAGACATAACCGTGAAAACCATTTTTGACGACTTCAGGTTGTTGCTCTGAGCGCCACTCGTGGATCGTGGCCGATCGCGAAAACATCCATGAAGTAAAATATGTATTCAAACATTAACCTATACCTTTATGCAATGCAATTTATTTAAACTGATTTATAATTAATATGTCATCTACAAATATTTTCTATAAAGATAAATATAGCCTGTCCCACATTGATGTGATAGGTCTGATGTTGGGAGCACGAGGTACCATATCCTCCTTCTTTGCCAACAAATGTAAAAACCTGGGCCTAACACACAGCATTGTGAAGGAAATAGCCATTAGTGCCCTCAAAGGATCGGTTCAGATATTGAGAAATGATTTGTATGGGAGTGATAATGGAAATTTCAAGTTATCTTAACCGATGGCTGTTGATTGGTTTAGATATCAATGCCAATCAATCCGTACTATTATTTTTCTCGCGGTATATGGCATTCAAATAATTCTAACCTATTTGATGATATTTCCCCCCCCCTTTTTAACTGTAAATGAGCACAAACGCTACTTAGGTGTACATTTTTCTGACTTTTGCATATTCGATTCCCTAACCGTTTCAAATGTATATCATTTTACCTTTTAGGTGTGTTTCCAAATTATATCTAATACACTTTGTCAAATCTGGCAACCTTTTCATAAGGGAAGCTACATTTATTATTATTATTATTATTATTATTATTATTATTATTATTATTATTATTATTATTATTATTATTTATATTGATGTATAATTATTAATGTGCCACCTACCTAATTATTTCAAGACAAAACTAAACTTTCTATAATTTATTATAATATTTTCATAATCTTCGCCGAATAACAAGAAATGAATAAACACCTATTGAAAAATACGAATAACAAATGAGTGACACCTATCGACAAATAACAAACGACGATCACACATGAAAATGTTAGCGTCCAAAAACAAACTATTTATTTAAATTAAACATTTGTCTCTTCTTCTCTAACTTTTCTCGATTCTGTTATATGCACTTACCACGCTTGTATCGCAATATACTATTTCGTCTGCTTGTTGCAAACAGCAACGAAAGAACCAAAATGGCGGACGAATATAGCCTACCCAGTATTTATAGAGCTTTAGGAAGTACAAAACGTCATCAGCAGGGAATGACAAGATGCAGGCGTTTAAATGTACCCGATCTGGAACGTGATGGCTGACGGAAATAAGGGCGACGCGACTACAGTTTCAGCCATTTATTTTAGGGTAATCATATAGGAAATCAAGCTGGGAGGCGATGTTCAAATACTTTCTATATATAAAGCCATGTACATCGGAACATGTGACGGGCACTAAATAGCTTCTCCAGACAAAAGCAACGACGCGGTGGAAAGTTAGCCTTGATGAACTTTGCCCTTATCTACTCATTGCCAATACATATAAGTTCATCCAACCGTGGTCAACTTGCCTATTATTAATTTGCAGATAAATAAAGAAGGGTAGACGCAATCACAAGCCGCTTTTGAGCAGACCCAGCACGCGTAACACAGTTCTGATAGCGAGCCACTTGTATGTGTGGGAAATACAAACAGCAAATGACGTGCTTCAAACACCGCAAATGTGGCTGACAGCTACACATACCGGCCTTGCAACCGACGAACACATTTCAAATTCGCGACAACTATTCGTGACAATATTAAACTTTTTTGTTACGAACAGATCTATTTTCTATATAATCTCATCTACAGAACATACTTTGCATTAAGCAATCAATTCAGTTGTTGCAAACATGTAGTATAAAAGCCGTCACCGCAAACCGCAAGCCACAGGCGTGATGGACTCTGCATTTCCATTAACACTAGATGAGGTTCCCAACTGTGGGTAGCAAGTAATTTCACAATGACAGATTCAATGTTTGTACATTAGATCAAAGTTGTGTAGGCGTATAGGTGGCACGGATACAGGCTTTCAGTAGTTCATAACAACACTAAAGACAGAGGAATTACCATGGGTGGGCAACTCGTGCTCTCAAACTGTGAACACAATCTCAGTGCAGGTAGAACGGACTCTGTACTAGCTGTACTGTCTGTGTGCTGATCTTGCAAGACACAAGTTCGATCGCGTCTCCAGTAAGTGGCGGCTCGTTTTAAGTAAAAAACAATATAATCCCAAGATCATTTCCCTTTAGTTTCGAATAAAAAGAGAATTTTTTTATTAAGAAGGAAGGTAAAGCTTGTATTATGTTCTATTACACTTTCTTACGCATGACATTTTATGTTACAAATAAACAGTGAAGGTTTTAGTAAAGAAATACTGTCTGCATCTGCTTTAGAACAGCTAAAGGTAAAAATGGGATATCAGTAAGGTGAGACTGATATCAAATATCATTAACACGTTGTGCGTGTGAGTTACAGAATTGCAAGACTTATAATCGACTAGCTAAGAACATTTATGGATAAATTTGAAATGTGGTAGTATCATGTAGAACATAGACAACTTCACTTTCTTTGACTATAAACTATCTTGAAGAATGATAAGAAAATCTTCTTATCAAATATAAGATCCTACTTCAAGACCTACAGCAGAATTCACTGCTACGTTTGGAGAAACGGTGACAATTGGCAAGGAATCGAAATTTTTCTTAAATCTTTTTGGCTTACACCGATAGAAAATCCTGAAAATTTATAGCTTGAATTGATAAATCTACTGAACAGAACGTCACTCAGATTCCAGCAAAATCAGGAATCGAACTGTTCGTAATGTTGCCTAAGTAGAATTTCCAAATATACTCTTTGCTTTCATATATACTGTATGTGCTTGAGGCAGAGTTTAATACAAGAAAGGAGTGTAAAAGCTCTCAAAGTAAAGAAAGAGCTCAGAAATAAGCTTATTTCAATCTGCCGTGACATGTAAAAAATACTTCCTTGAATTCGTTATTGTTTGCGAATACAGACTATTACCTTTCTGAGAACAGAGGAATACTCTTTAATGTAAAAAGATTTGTAAATTCTAGCGTTCTACTTTTCAAATAAGACATATAATAAGAAATATTAACAAATAGTGTAATATTAAATGTGTTGCAGCTATATTTCTTGTACCTTGAAAAGGTTGTATTCAGTTTGTGTTTCCAGTACTAAACTAATTTACAAAGCTAGAAAATAATATAACTTTGTTAAATGTTTAGGTACAGTCTGTCTAAAATTACTATAATTACTATACCATGCGTCATTCTGAAATTCAAATCATGGAATAGATATCACGATCACCTGCATGAGCCGCCAGAGCGCACCGTGGCAGTGAACTGCTTTTACAGTGAAACTACGAACAACTTGTAACTGCTGCGGCTGGCTCCGTCTGCCTTTCTCTCTTTCAAGGTTTTTTTAGCACTTTGGGAGCACGAGTTGCCCATCCATGGGAATGACAAAGAATTAAAGCAAATCTGTTTTTTACCATTTGAACTCTAGATGTGGATTCAACTCATAACACTTTGTAAATAACGAGAAATGGTTGTGCCATTTTATTTGCAGCTCTGGATCCAGCGAAACCCATTTTCGAGATCAAAGGAATTGAAGATCGTCTGGATCCGAGTGACGCCGAATTCGTGCAAGTAATTCACACAGCGGGCGGTTTCCTATCTTTCCTGGAACCAATGGGGCACGCTGACTTCTATCCCAACGGAGGCAAGAACCCACAGCCTTCCTGTTCCGGGGAGGAAGGTAAATGCATTCACTACTATGGCCCATTTTCTATAGGCCGTAGTCTTCCAGAATAATATTTGAGCTCAATTTTTCATGTTTCATGAATGTAAGTTCCAACTCAACTGAGAATTAATACTATCTCTCACAGTCTTATCAGGAATATAATTCATTTTTTATTAATTCTAACTTCACAGGCAACAATGATCTAAAGTTAAGGTCAATTGTTAAAGCAATAAAATGAAATATTTGAAATATTTTCTTTTCATTAGCATTTTAATGACTGTATACTGTAGCAATAAAAATAAATCATTTTTCTAAAATTATAAACAAAAAGAAAATGGTGGGTGGTAGAAAAATTTTTGGAATCAGTAGACGACATTACGTCATAAGAAACAGCAGAAATTGCACATTTAACAAAATCACTGTTGACCAGTGTTAATTAATTGTTAGTGACACTAAAACCTGTCTTTTTTTCGATGTCGCATAGCTCCTTAAGGAGGCATCGGAGAACATGGGTTATATTACGAAAAGTGACCCTCTTTACGAAGTCTATCGATCCTAGAATTTGTCGCAGATGTCCTGAAAGACACAATATAGACTTGTAACACAACACAACACAACACAACATAACATAACATAACATAACATAACATAACATAACATAACATAACATAACATAACGTAACATAACATAACATAACATAAAACATAACGTAACATAAAACATAACGTAACGTAACATAAAACATAACGTAACGTAACATAAACATAAACATAACATAACATAACATAACATAAAACATAACGTAACATAAAACATAACATAACATAACGTAACGTAACATATCATAACATAACATAACATAATACATGACATAACATAACACATAACATTACATAAAATATAACATAACATAATACATAACATAACATAACATAAGACATAACATAATACATAACATAACATAACATAACATAACATAACATAACATAACATAACATAACATAACATAACATAACATAACATAACATAACATAACATAATTTCTCCTTGTTTTGTAGCAATAATATGCAGCCATCATCTCGCTTGTATGTACTTCGCTGAGTCCATTTTGCGTCCTATGGGATTTCCAGCAATCGAATGCGACTCGTGGAAGAACTTCAATAAGGGATTATGTGATAAAAATTCTGTAGTATTCATGGGCGCCTTCACACCATCCAGGTACAGTAATTTTACAGCTCTCTCTTTATATTAGTTATAGATAAGGAAAGAACACAATCGTAAGCAACGGTGCATTTCTCAGTTATGACGTATGAATTAAAGGAAAGAGGCAAATATAGGAAGAAAATATGCGAATATACTTACTTTTACAAATAAAAAGCAAAATGCGTGACAAAGTCACTGGATTCAAGAAGATTTATACTCTTACTAAAGGGTAAAGTCATCATTTAAGTAATAGGTTTGAAATATTTAGCGTACGATTACACCGTGTTTCAGAATTATTGTAACATTTTCATATTTTATTATTATTATTATTATTATTATTATTATTATTATTATTATTATTATTATTAAATATTAATGATGCATTAACTTGGAGCGTATGTTTTTTTTAAGAAACTCCAAAAGTTTTTTTATTGGCATGTTATAAAATTAAAAACTCAATATGAGACCCCCTTGCTATCAGCCATACATCAGCATGATTGTTAACTTCTTTCCAAACTCCACCATATCTCTATTTATGGATACAATCTCAGAAATTATGCCATGTCTTACTCTTTAAAGGTCTTCATGTAGAAGTGGTACATAAACTGCATCATTCACGTATCCTCGAAAAAAGAAGTCACATGGTGTCAAGTCTGGTGACCTGAGAGGCCAAGGCCGATAGGCCAGATCAGCGGCGATAGCATGTTCAATCCAACGATGTGGTAGATGGCCAATTAGGAAATGTCTAGGAAAGAATCTTTCTACCATTGTTACAGAATTTATTTTCCTTTTGCTCTTCCTGATCAGTTTCGACGTCATTCTTTCTTCACCCACTCTTTCCAACATAGCTTCATTTCTTATTCTGTCTGTCCACTTCACACATTCCATTCTTCTCCATACCCATATTATGATAATAAATAATTTGAAGGACAAAACTATAATTCTTTCAACGTGCAAAAATTTGATCTGAACAAATGTAGCATTGTAGAATTCCTTTGCAGAGCCAAAAGTTGCATTTGTTCGGATCAAATTTCTGTTCATTTAAAGGATAAAACTAAAATTCTTTCAATCATTTATTATCATTATATATAGTCCTAAGAGAGAAGTTTTATATGATATTCTTATTGAATTTAGTATTCCCAAGAAACTAGTTCGATTAATTATAATGTGTCTCAGTGAAACGTACAGCAAAGTTCGTATAGGTCAGTTTCTATCAGATGCGTTTCCAATTCACTGTGGGCTAAAGCAAGGAGATGCACTATCACCTTACTTTTTAACTTTACTCTAGAGTATGACATTAGGAAAGTCCAGGATAACAGAGAGGGTTTGGAATTGAACGGGTTACATCATCTTCTTGCCTATGCGGATGACATGAATATATTAGGAGAAAATTCACAAATGATTAGGGAAAACACGGGAATTTTACTGGAAGCAAGTAAATCGATAGGTTTGGAAGTAAATCCCTAAAAGACAAAGTATATGATTATGTCTTGTGATGAGAATATTGTACGAAATGGAAATATAAAAATTGGAAATTTATCTTTTGAAGAGGTGGAGATGTTTAAATATCTTGGAGCAACAGTAACAAATATAAATGATACTCGGGAGGAAATTAAACGCAGAATAAATATGGGAAATGCCTGTTATTATTCGGTTGAGAAGCTTTTATCATCCAGTCTGCTGTCAAAAAATCTGAAAGTTAGAATTTATAAAACAGTTATATTACCTGTTGTTCTTTATGGTTGTGAAACTTGGACTCTCACTTTGAGAGAGGAACAGAGATTAAGGGTGTTTGAGAATAAGGTGCTTAGGAAAATATTTGGGGCTAAGAAGGATGAAGTTATAGGAGAATGGAGAAAGTTATACAACACAGAACTGCACGCTTGTGTTCTTCACCTGAAATAATTAGGAATATTAAATCCAGACGTTTGAGATGGGCAGGGCATGTAGCACGTTTGGGCGAATCCAGAAATGCATATAGAGTGTTAGTTGGAAGGCCGGAGGGAAAAAGACCTTTAGGAAGGTGGAGACGTAGATGGGAAGATGATATTAAAATGGATTTGAGGGAGGTGCGATATGATGATAGAGAATGGATTAATGTTGCTCAGGATAGGGACCAATGGCGGGCTTGTGTGAGGGCGGCAATCAGTGAACCTCCGGGTTCCTTAAAAGCCAGTAAGTATATACTCTTTTCTTAAATTGACTGAGCATATTGGAATTAAACCTATAGCTTTCCTAAAAGACGCAATGAAATATTTAATACGAAACAAATTTTATATCGAAAAGGAAGCGAAAAAGAGCAAAAATTGTATTTAACATTCTTGTTTGAAATATTTCAAAGAATAACACCCTGATATTAATGACATTACTTACGGTTTATTCATATCCAATGCAAATGTTGTTCGAATGATTATGGATGAAATTCCAGACAAAATGAATTGTAAGTTTCATATATTAAGGACAAATTATTGTAAGGAAAGGAAGGAATGTTATTTGCCGAACAATGTGAGCCATACCAGCCAATCGAATGCGGATTTCCAATGTTTTTTGTATGGTAACTTCAGTAGTAGATCTTATATAGTCTGTCACGCGGTCGAAAGGTACTATCTAACGATCTATTTTTCATTGTGGATTATCGTGATAAGCCCGAGTTCGAAGACAAAGTTTCTCGAGGGAAACTCTGCCCACAAGCTAAAAGTTTGGCAAGCCTGCTTTAGAGGAATACGTCACGTTCTTTTGGGGAGTCAAGTACTCTCGGAAATTGCTTGTCACCTTTCATGGAAGCGTCCAGTTGTTTTATCAGACAAAAGAAGGAACCGAGTCTAACTCATTAACGTGGTTTAATTATTCGCTACAATTTTAATGTAAGAGTGACAATAGCTACTCTTCTGAAAAGAAACGTTCTTCCTGATGTAATGAACGGTTTTTTATTATCTCTATTTTATAACCCAGAGCAAGGGCTAAAGTTCAGTTGTTTAATTTAGCGCCTAGAATGTGCTATACTATACGTTTATGTACTGTTCTATGGGCAAAGGAAAGAATAGACTGAGTTATTATAAAAGCAGAAGTCTGGTCAAAGGTAAAGACTTTTTGTTTGAAGCAGTGCTTGTTTTTTTTTTTTTTTCTTTATACCATACTTGGGAATCGTGCCTCACTGACCTTCACAGAGCTTATCGCTCTGAGTGACATCATCTTCACAGTCCCCGTTCCTCCCTCACGTAGCTTCTAGGCGTGGGCAGGTTCTATATCAGTTTCATAAGCAATATCATTGGTGGCATAATGGCATTATCAAAGCAGTGTGTACGCGTTAGAAATCGATTATTTCATGAGAAATGGGAGGAAGAGTTTTTTGCTGTTTAGAAGGGGAGAACATACGATGTATGTTATGCTCGAAAATCCTATTAGGCATTAATAAATTTAATATACCTACAAGGACATTACTCCTTATGTCATAAAGAACATGCTGAATTAGAAGGTAAGACAAATTAAATGTTATTTTTTCGTACTATTCCAAAGAAAATTTATGATCTTAACATTTGCATAGTATACTAAATACGACATTATACCTTAAACACGCTGCATTAAAAGGTAGCCTACGAGGAATTAAATGTTGTTTGTACGTATTATTTCCAAAAGAAATTTATAAAAAAAAATATCAAATGTACGTAGAAAACGAAATATGATTTTCTGAAAATATTTTAGGTCGAGAACGTGCAAATCTATTAAGTAATCTTGATAAACGCCAGAATATTCAAGAAAATAAACGTAGACAACGTGATGGAATATTATTGGCTAGTTACGCAATTTCTCTCCTGTGATTTAAATCAATTCAGCGACGGAGAAACAGTAAGAGGTTTATGATTAAAGCTGCCGAATTAATTTGCAAAATTGAATAAAAGTTTTCGAGAGTCTCACGTTAACCAAGCGCTTTCTTAATAATTCGCCATTGACCGCCTTAGCGATTACGATAAGGTGACGCAGGTCACAGCAGTTTATATTTCCCATCCTACTCTGCAGTCTCCTCTCCTAGCAAACAAACTATTTTAAATCGAGTGCCTCACGTAACCGAAAATTGTGCCCATGTATGCTTTATACAGTGGAACTCCACAAATAGACGCTCACTCTCGTATACTTCACGATACAAGGTAAGTCAACGCATCCTGTCCCGTGCTGCACAGGGCTATCCAGTTGAACCAGTGCAGTAGTGTGCAGATACTCGTACACGTTGGCAGCAAGGCAGGGAACAAAAAATGTGTACTTATGTTGAAGCAGAAGTTACAACTATTGGAACGGTTAAAAAGAGGTGAATCAATCAGAGCCATCGCTCAAGAATTTGACATTTCGATCAGAACAGTACATAGGATAAAACAAAATTCATTTATATTCGAGACATTCTGTAGTGATTATAAGAAGCTTTGTTATTATCAGTTAATTGCAGGATAAAAACACAGCTAATTTTGTGTAATTTCCTAAATTTAATCAATAAGGATGATTTATGTTCTCTCTTGAAGAGCATACACCATTTTAAAATAATTTAATAGGCTACACCAACACAACTATTACCAGAAATCTATACTAATAATAAATCTGTAGCCGAAATTTTTCTGGTAATTTTCGATTTTCCAAAAATAATTGGTCCTAACATATATAATTAACCACCCTGAAACCGAAAATCGCTTTTTTGACATTTTTGTTTGTATGTCTGTCTGTCTGTCTGTCTGTATGTTTGTTACCTTTTCACGCGATAATTGATGAACGGATTTCGATGAAAATTGGAATATAAATTATTTTCGTTGTAACTTAGATTTTAGGCTATATGGCATTCAAATACATTATTTAAAAGGAGGTTTATAAGGGGGCCTGAATTAAATAAATCGAAATATCTCGCTTATTATTGATTTTTGTGAAAAATATTACATAACACAAATTTCTTTAAACATAATTTGCGATAAGTTTTATTCCTTCAAAAATTTTGATAGGACTGATATTTAATGAGATAAATGAGTTTTAAAATTAAAATAACTGACATCTAAGGCCGTGTAATGAAATAAAAAACAAATGACTTCGTCTATAAGGGGCCTTGGACAGCAACAATCGAAAGCTATGAAAGATAGCCTACAGAGAATGTTTCTGTGTTTGTATGAAGTAATATCGGAAGCTAAATTAACAGATTTGTATAACTAATTATTATTTCACCATTGGAAAGTGTAGTTTCTCTAGATGGACATAATGCTATAATGTTATTACAGTAACTTCTGATATAATATAATATAATATAATATAATATAATATAATATAATATAATATAATATAATATAATATAATATAATATAATATATGTAATGTAACATTATATAATATAATTTAAGTTATTTTAAGGGTTCAGAACCATAGTGGGCCAAACGCCATTTACTGAAAACGTAGAAAACAAGGGTTAAAATTAAGTTATTACCATAATTCAATGGAAACCTATAACAAGTAAAATAAAGTATACACATTAAATCTAAATGATGTCAATGTTCATTAAACTATGGTTGCACGTAATAAAAATTAGAAACATGTTAAAGGAATTGTCATTGTACCAATGAGTGGTCTCTGGACCAAAATGATCGTATTTTAATTATTTGGATGCAATTTAAATTAAGTAACATATTAAACGATTTATCCTTCTATCAAACACGAATGTTCCCTCGATCAAATGTCCTATTTTAATTATGTAATTACTTTATATTTATTTCTAACGGGTGCAGCGGAGCGCACGGGTACGGCTAGTGGTCAATAGGTTTTTGTAGACTTATTCTCTTCAGCTCTAATAAAAATAACAACAATCCAGGTTGCCAGGCGACGACAAAAGATGCGAAAACAAATGAATGTGGTGTATAAACAATTGATGTTCTTTCATATTTAAGTATAAAAATATAGGGGTGCCATTTGAAATTTCAAAGTGGGAGTGGCTGGGGGTGGGAGGTGAAATCTAAAATACAATTAAGCCTTGCTTAAGACTTCCCCTCAATATCTAAATTTACGTGTTTTTTGTTTAATTGAATTCAATTTAATCAACTAGTTATTTAAAGTTGGAAGTTTTGAAATGAAAGCCCTGTAGATACATTTAGAGAGTTTTTCCTCCAGAAGTTTGTTTTATCTTTCAGATGTATCACGCATGTATTATACTTAATCACGGATTTGTTTTGTTATATATTTTGCATATTATATTACAATATATTATTTAAAATTATATACGTCAGTTATTTAGGTTTCGGTCCGCGCGCCATAAAAACATTGTACAGCCCTTATGTTTACCGATGTCCGCAGTACTCCGTAGAAAGACAGAGTTCGTACCTCGTCTCGCACACGGACCATTGCTGTGTCTATTTGTGGAGTTCCATTATATTACTAACAGTCCTTAAAATTATGAAAACCAACTGTACCTCATGGGCAATCACTTAACGAAACAATGATTCCGCGAAACTGACTGAAATATCAGTAACGTATTAAGTCGAGAGATAAGTAGAGAGTTTTCGTACCTTCGCATCCTCGCTAAACGCTTAACGCTATGTTGACGTCATTGATGAAAGAGCCAATCAGAGCCATTCACCTCACGTTCAGCATATTCCGAATCTCACCGGACCGGTAGATATCCATGGCGTCACGCTGCAGCGAAAAATAGGAACAAAACTGCTGGAATGTTCAATGGCTATCATGGCGGCTGCAGAAGTTGTTGTCTGTGCTACGCTAGCAAGATTTTGCGAAATTGCCGTACTGTCATCTCGTTCAAAGAAAAGATAGCATAAACAATTTATTTCTTGAACCGGTAGTAATAACTGGTCCGTTGACATGTTCGCTCATAAGCCATTAACATATTGTTTTTACGTTGAGCTCATTACAAACAATACAGCAGAACACACCGCCATGACACAACAGTGCACGATGTTATTCGTCTGCTAATTCCCGCCCTATACAAGAACCAATGAGATTCACTGGTGGAGGCTGATGGATACTGCCATCGAGCGTATTCCGAATCTCAGCGCTGGGCAATCTGATGGCATCACGGTGTTCCGAATTTCACCGATGGCTTCACTGATGCTCCACCGGTGTCGCACCAGTGCCATCAGCTTGCAGAGATGGTGGCAGTGCTACATGCCCTGCCCATCTCAAATGTCTTGATTTTATGTTCCTAATTATGTCAGGTGAAGAATGCAATGCATGCAGTTCCGTGTTGTGTAACTTTCTCCATTCTCCTGTAACTTCATCCCTCTTAGCCCCAAATATTTTCCTAAGCACCTTATTCTCAAACACCCTTAACCTATGTTCCTCTCTCAAAGTAAGAGTCCAAGTTTCACAACCATGAAGAACAACCGGTAATATAACTATTTTATAAATTCTAACTTTCAGATTTTTTGACAGCAGACTGGATGATAGAAGCTTCTCAACCGAATAATAACAGGCATTTCCCATATTTATTCTGTGTTTGATTTCCTCCCGAGTGTCATTTATATTTGTTACTGTTGCTCCAAGATATTTGAACTTCACCTCTTCAAAAGAAAAATTTCCAATTTTTATATTTCAATTTCGTACAATATTCCCGTCACGAGTATTATTATTATTATTATTATTATTATTATTATTATTATTATTATTATTATTGCCTCCAAAACAGGAAATGCATGAGTTTATTATTTTTTTGTTAAGGAAATTAACGAACAGCTTTGATTCCACAAAGAAATGAAAACATTAATATCACTTATGCACAAGTGATAACTATGGAACTTTAAACATTCTCAGGTTAGTTGTAGCTTTTCACATACCATGACAGAAGTTTAACAAAATATTATTGAAAAACTTGATATATTAATGGCAAACGTAATTATGACAAAATAAATAAGTAAAGTAGCCCATTTTTCTCGTCGTATTTTCGAGCCTGATATTATCTCGGAAGCGACGTTGGAAGCAATCTTCATACATCTGTCATCCTGCATCGTCCTCAGAATATAATCTTCCCAGCTATTTCCACATCCATGAGTAATTTTCTTGATGCTGTAGTTATTGAGTTCATCCCATACATCTTCACTTTCTTATCGTCCAATATATTACGGCATACCGCAGCCCGTCTGAAATCTCATCTCTGTTGCTTCCAGTACTCTCATTAGATTTGTTTTCAGTCGGATGAATATACTGGAAACGACCGTCAAGAAACTAACAACACGGATTAATTTATATTACTTTTATATCCTGTTTTAGGCTTTCACGCTAAATATGATCAAAATTAGACTTTTGGTACTTCACGTGTCCTGGAACATACATCGACTCTCAAGATAAAAAAAATCCACATTTTTTTCCTTAATGTCTTTCAAATTTTGATGACATGATTCTTGGGAGTAAACTAAGCAATTTATATAATTCAAACTAGAAAATCGAATTTAAGAGCCCAAAGAATTTCTTTTCCGAAGAAAAAATTAATAAAATTTTGAGTCGATCTAAATCTATTAAAAATTGACCTAAGAAAAAACTTCATTTGCCGAAATGATACCCTACATATGGAGAATGTTAATACTAATATGTTGTTGTTGTTGTTGTTGTTGTTGTTGTTGTCTAGTGCCTTGCATTTGGCAATGAAGCCATTAGCAGTCGTGCTTTCCAATACTTTTGAACTGTAGTTTCTTCTGATCTTAATGCGTCACAGGTCTTCAAGTGGTCTTCATTCATTTCTGCTGCATCGTTACACAGGACACATATGGGTGAAGCTGAGATACCTATTCTGTAGAGATGACTTGCTAGACAGTCATGATTTGTCAATAGTCTGAAGGCTGCAACTGCTAATATAAAATTAAGTGAATTAAATCAGTTCAGTATTCAATCAATTTTGAGTAATTAATTCTGTTTTAAAATATAAATAGGCTATACCTACTGGTATTAAAATATTATACAAAAATGATAAATTTGTATTCGAAGGGAACAAGAGTAAGGTGGTCCGCAAAACTGTTGAGACTTTAAAAGTGGTCCCCACTTCAAAAACGTTTGAGAAACGCTATCCCACAGTAATGGAGCATGCAGACAGTAAAAAAACCCTGTATATTATGTTGAAAACTTGTTTATTTATATCAGAATTGCGTTTTTAAACATACGACTTATATTAAATTTGTTCATCGCAAATAATGTTTTATTTTTCAGCACTAGGGGCAAGTTCTTCCTGAAAACGAACTCGAAACCACCTTATGGCCAAGGAAAGAGTAGCAAGACTGCGCAGGAAGCTATTGCTGTTGGGCCTACACCATCGAATTGTAGTGTAGTGGATGTGGCAGATGGAGATACTAACAGCATACAATGTGCCCAGGAGAATCCACATCTCTCTGCCACTAAATCTACCCTTGCAATTTCCACTCATGGTAACTCCTCCGAACCATATAATGCAAAAATAATACACCATAGCGTATCCACACTCAACGCCATACTTATTGCAGCTTTCGTACTATTTTGGCTCCTTCTACTAGCTTATGTTTCTTTTCGTTTTAAGAACTCTATAAGTAGTTACTGTCGTAGGAGACGAATGTTCAAGTAATTATTACTATTTGCCAAATACTTCTGAGCTTGCGTTAAAGGAGAGCTTCGAATAAGAATTAAGTAGCAATCTTTTATACCACCAAATTAAGGGAAACCATGAGCATCTAAAATACGAAAAATGAACATTTTATATCTCGAGAAGTAACTTAAGGACAGAGTTATTTATTTGAGAAATATGAATATAATATGATCAGCAAAGCTCGGAACTTGGGGACTTGCGTCGTGTGCATGAGTAAGGTTACAGGTACAACGTACACAAAGCTCACGCTGCAAGTGCTCAGGGACAGTCGTGTGTACTAAGAAAGTGGCCACAACTAATGACAGGAAGACGGACGAAGAAACAGTTATGTCGAACCCAATGACATTCAGAGAATTAAAGGTAAACGGTCTGTTTGAGGAAATAGAAAATACGTGTTGTTTCGAATGGGTATTATAGAAGTTTGAAAATACATTTTGTTTTAAATTTAAGATACAGAATTTCGTGGGGAATTCGGAGGAGATACATTATTTTTTTCGAATGGAGAGTTTATATTTTGTAAGTTGTGCCACACACAAACTAGAGGCTGGAAACGAAATTCATTGAAAGGCATTGTAGTCCCTCAAATTGTAGAAAAATCTGTCCATAGCCATGGATCGAAACGTAGAGGGGCTTGCCCTAATAGTGACACACTAATTGAAAACTATTTTCGAGAAAAATTTAGTATATACTTATCTTTCTCAGATACGAGATCAGCTAGCAACTGCTGAAAATCAAACAGAAAACAGTAACAGTGAAAACATTCAGTATTTTAAGTCTGCTACCGAAAAATCTTCGAATGTAGATAGTCATACACTGTAATAAAATGTACACAGCAGAACAGTAAATTGTATATATTTCTCATGTTTATTTTTATTATATATATATATATATATATATATATATATATATATATATATGCTATGAAATTGCGTGTTTCAACCTACCATAATATTATCAATATGTTGTTCCAGCCAGAAACCACCTTTGTAGCAGACCTGACAGTACCTCCGTGCTGGAAGCGGGAGTTTGTTGACATTGAAGTCCGGTCGCTTAGTCACGTGCAAAGACACAAGTCCCCAAGTTCCGAGCTTTGATGATCAGGCTTCGAGACTTTGCACCCGATACAATAAATTTACTGTGCATGCACTATAGGTTGTTGACTCGCTGCAGGTAGATAGAGATGTGATGAGGTAACAACATTTCTATTTAGAGTAGAGTACGGCAGTATGGGGAAACACACATATATGTACATTCTGAAAGTAAATATACATTACACAATGATAATGTCAAAAGAATGTGAAAAGCATTTATTCTCCGTCTTTTATAAGCATGTCTGTTTAATTATACACAGTGTTAATGGTGGAAATAATCATGTAGCAATTTTAATTTTTTCATTTATCCTATTGGTCGTCCTTAGGAAGTACAGTTATAGTACCGAATTGCAATGTACCTACTACAAGATACATTCTCAGTGTCTCAAACGTAAATATTTTTCGGTTATCTGCCGAAGTTTGTACTGTAGAAAGCTGCGCTCTACGTCGCATGACGTGATAGGAGCAAAACGAAAAAAAAACCTAACATCATTGGAGTCTCTAAAAGACAGTCCTTTATTCTCGGCTGACTCTATGTCCACTAATTTGCTGTTTATCTTACACAATGTTCTATATTCGTTATTTTTACATGAAATTGATTTCCACTTCTGTTTTACACGTTCAGTAACCGGTGTACTTGATGTCTCATTAATTCTCTGCATCATTTTATAAATTAATTTGAGGACTTCCGGCATCTCTTGCTCTGACTTTCCTAACCGTGTAATAGTTTCAGACACAGTTTGTATGAAAACCAAATTATTCGTCTGAACCTTCAAATCCAGAGCGTTTTCCTTTGCGTATTTGTTGGCATTTGTTTATTTATTATATTCCATAGATCTTACATGAGCAATGAAGCTTTAAGATGTGGAACAAGTCAAAATTTTACAATATTACAATTACAATTTTTACAAATTTTTACAATATTTTACAATTTTATAGTTTTACAATTTAGTAATTTTCTACAAACTAAAAACTAAAATGTTTACGTACGACAGAAATTAAAAACGTGTTGCGAATTATAATAGTTTGGACAACTCGGTTAATTTCGCAGTACTACTCCGGTAATTTCACAACAATATTTCTGAAATTAATTTCAACATATTTGGTGCAAAAATAACATCAATTTTACTTCCAAAGATTATGCAATGATTTATTTGTCTTACAAGAATTTTCTCTCACTCAGATTTATGTTCTCTGCAAGAGTGACACAATAAGTTCTTGCGGTATGTTACAAGTCCCTGACATTTTTCATGGAACCACTTTTTGTACTGCAAACACTGTATCCAGGCCGTTGTTGTTTCTCCCTTTTCCGCAGTAGACTGTCCAATCTTGTTCAATACGAGAAATTTATGATGAAAGCAATAATTAATTAAAATATGCTCTATGAAATACGTTTGTCAACTTATTTAGGTTATATTCAAATGAAAGAAGCTTTATTAATAAATAATGCCACCCATTTTGATTATAAGACAGATTTTATTGAAACATTATTTTCGCCATAAATAAAAATGTATTTTCAAAATGAATAATATGTGCTATCTGTGAATATAACTTCGCTATTGTTCTAAAGATAGTCAAAATATATGCAACTTGATATTAAATATGGTCTAAAAATTCATAGCTTCATCTACAGATCTTTAGTTGAAAATTCATAAAACGGTATTAAATTTTCTTGTTTGAGAATGTTATATTACACACCACATAACGTTACTGTATACTAATTATCACATTACATCATTTTATAATACGCGAAACTCAACAAAAGACACATCGCTGTTATGATGGTTGTGGGGAAAAAAAAAAAAGAAAACATATTTTGGGTGGTGGCACCGCTCAAACCTAAAGTAGTTTCGCACCTTCAACTGCTTATTCTTCAACAGAACATATATGAGCCGTTCAGAGCAAAAGTGGTGTAAGTCAAAATTGGGTAATGAGGTTTAAAATAAAAATTCTGTAAAATACAGCGCAAAGTAGCAATTAATATGTCCTTCGTGCTATCCACTAACTACTAATAGTTTAAATAAAATGAATATTAATTGCTACTTTGCCCTATATTTTACAGAATGTTTACTTTAACCCTAATTACTCATTTTTGACTTACACCACTTCTGCTCTAAACGGCTCATATAATCATGCTATCAATTATCCTAGGTATAAGAATGAATTTGGGCTTTTTTCGTTTTTATCTGTTCACATCAAGGAAATCTCTGTTTTCAACAACAGAGAAGAATAAGTTTATTTTAAATTTCTGGGGTTGGCCTACCTCCTAAACCACAAATGCATGATACCACATAGCGTTCTATCATATTAAATATCACAAAATACACCTACATCATAATATTTCATGTAGCATGCAACTTATTCGAGGTACGCTGACAATCTGATTCACTTGGTGCTCTATTGTCAAAAATTCAATACAGTGCTTACTTTTAGAAATTATTTGAAGTCAAACTAATTGAATGGATAATTTAAACGAATTTAGTGATCATGTAGGCCACATTTCTATGATATGAATATGTAACGTAAGTTACAACAATGCTAAAATCGAATTATTGGATAGATCTATTGTGAGACAAAAAAATGTTACTGTAAAGTACAAATTAAATGACACATAAACAACGAATTACTTCAGTGTGTGTGAGCAGCAATGATGTCGAAGTTAATACTTAAAGTAACTGGTTTAGATTTATTACTGAACTAGAATGTTTCCAAAGAAATTACACTAACTGTAAAATTAAAGTTTATTGTCACGTTCTAGCTTACATTTGTTTCACTCTACGTAAATTTCATGTTTCTTTAATCCTAAGCTTTCAGTCAGTGAACGATAAGACCGGTAGCATACTGCACCGGACATTCTGTCTCGAACAGGACGGCTTTGTCTCAGACCATCCGATGTCAAGATGATTACACGCATTGCTATGACGTTACGAGGCTGCAGCATGCTGCATCGGACGCTTGTCCCGGACCGAATGCCCGGTGCAACCTCATTACAATGCATGTAATCACTGTCGCATCGGACGTTCCGAGACAAAATCGTCCTGTCGGAGACAGAATGTCCGATGCAGTGTGCTACAGCCTCATAACAATGCATGTAATCACTGTCGCATCGGACGTTCCGAGACACAATCGTCCTGTCGGAGACAGAATGTCCGGTGCAGTGTGCTGCAGCCTCATAACAATGCATGTAATCACTGTCGCATCGGACGTTCCGAGACACAATCGTCCTGTCGGAGACAGAATGTCCGGTGCAGTGTGCTGCAGCCTCATAACAATGCATGTAATCACTGTCGCATCGGACGTTCCGAGACAAAATCGTCCTGTCGGAGACAGAATGTCCGGTGCAGTGTGCTGCAGCCTCATAACAATGCATGTAATCACTGTCGCATCGGACAGTCACAGACAAAATCGTCTTGTCCGAGACAGAATGTCCAATACTGTATGCTGTCGATCTAACATTAAGAACAATTTTTTTTTTGAAAGGCATGTTGATCCGACAAGTTAACAAGTAGATAAGAAATAAATATCAAGGTCCTTCAATAACTGTCTATTCTTTTAAACCTAATATATAATACAAAGTTTACATTAGGTTACGTGAAACATATCTGCGACTAGCGCTTTTGCTATTAAAATAGCATCTTCAGGTCTAACTTGCGTGTTATGTACAGGGACATCACTTTATTTTTACCAACATTTTTAACATTAACCTGGCTACACTCGGAAACACTGTTATCCCCTTCCATTACAGGAGTTTGGTTTTACTAGTGCAATATGTAAACAAATCATTTTACTAGCTATAGGAGGAGAGTAAAGTAGTGTATCCACTTATGTTACAGGGAAATGTGATATTACGATTTTCAGTTTGTTTATTACTTTTACGGTATTTTATCAAAATACAGTAGAGTAGTAACAGTTTTTTTTTCACAAACTCAACTCTTCAGGCGATTTTATTCATTATATAATGGCTACTTTATTCAGCATATTACCATACTTTCGGTAACTCTAATCTTCACTTCTGCTCAGTCCACACAGATAAAGTTATTCAGTCATGCTACACACCGTACCTGTGCGAAATAAGCAGGGCCAGGGGTTTATGGAGATCACGAAAATCACGACATAATAGATATACAATAGATTTTACTAATCTTTACGAATTAAGTGATGCTGATTAATAATATGCGGATAAAATAATCACGACAACTCGCGAAACGGAGTTCTAATAGCGAAATATGAACACATTCGCGAATTATTACTATTGTGTCGTTTTATGGCGAATTTCATATCCTGAGTTCTTTTTTCGGACATTTTTTTCATTTGAATTTGTTGCACATTCAAGTAGGCTACATTACTTGGTATTCCAGGTGTTATGATTACATTAGTGAACTCAAAAGACGGAGAATTCAACATTTCACTAATAATTTGAAAATGTTAATTTGAGGGCTGCAAGTTATTTCGTTTTTAATTAGTGTGTGTTAAGTACAGTCTCAATCCAACAAATATTGTCTATTGGCCATAGTGCACCTTTACCAGAATCCAATGAACCTTTAATGTTAATTATTTGAAAAGTAATATTCATACTAAGTTAATAATCCAATTTCAAAATAATTGTATTTTCCAAAATTTCCATTAATATCCAACAAGAGTACAAATCAATCTCCAACAATCTCCGCCGACACCAATATTAAAAGACACAAATGATAAATTTAATCTCCATAAATACCTCTCCCTAGAAATAAGCTTCAATAATATAGGCTCTTTCTTCTGAAGACAACGCAACCGTATTTCTGAAACACACTATACTCTGTACTGTTTACTTCACTGTTAGCAGACTTCGAATGTAACAGCGGCCGTAAGTTTGTGTGGCTGACGGGAGCAAGGACATTAGCGAAAGGGGTGGGAGTCAAGTACATTCAGAAACGCAGGTACAATAAAAATGCAAGTAAAAATAAAGTGATGTCCCTGTATAAAGCTCAATATCACGCAAGTTAAACCTGAAGATGCTACTTTAATAGCGAAAGCGCTAGTCGCAGATATGTTTCACGTAACCTAATGTAAACTTTGTATTATACATTAGGTTTAAAAGAATAGACAGTTATTGAAGGACCTTGATATTTATTTCTTATTAACAAAAAATGCTTTATAAACTACACTATTTCTTATTATATAAGCGATAAACCAGGGAAACTCTGAAACTAGGGACAATCTTGCAGTAGTCAACTTTACGTATTCAGGCGTTAAAATACCAACACTTCATATGCTGATAAGAAGAATAAGGAGTTGTAATATTACTTCTATTTATTAAAATTTTACTATTATTATAAATGTTTATTTTTCAGTGATTGTTCTTTGTAGTATAGGCTCTTAAATAGATGCATTTCAAATTTTCAAACGAATACACTCTTGTATTACTTATAATGTTATTGTAAGTTTATGTATTTGAATAATCTGTGAAATTTTAATCAGTTAAATAATTCTTATTTGCATAAGGCAGCTAGAAAAAAGTAATTTTTGTTATTTTTTTCTTGCCATTACGTTGACTGTTATTGTACTGTACAGTATTTTGAGGGCTGTGCATGTGTTACGTGCGCTTGCAGTATTTGAGGAAAATTTACGTCCCAATCAAATATCAATACTTTATCATAAATATTTTGTTCTACATAATTGTATGTGTCATAGCCTTTATGCAATAATTTACAGACTAATGATGTATTTTCGTGGTTATAGAAATAATTTTACTATACCTAAATATAAAAAATAAAATCTAGTCAACTATTTTTAAGCTTAGAATGAGTTATAGTTGTAGTTAATGTAGAAAATTCATGTAGCTACACAAGTGTAAAGATCTTTCAATCATTGAAATATTCTTCCCATTCTTATGTGCATTGTAATTATGTACACTGTCAGACACATACAGGGTCGAAGTTAAACAAACACGCAAATTGAAAGGAACGATAGAGAACATTGAAAGGAATAAAAATACGTTTTGTGATTAAATGCTCAGTTAATTAGAAAATTATGTTGCAATTTTTAGACGTCTGGCAACACCGCCGCTAAGCTCTGTAGTTGACGATTACGACAGCCTGGTACTACACTGCAGGTATCACGGAGACGCTGAGAGACCTCGATAAATATGTGTGGATTTGACACATTCCTCTCGGAATATCGTTCTGCATAAAACCTTTGAGCTAAACTGGAACTAGGCTACTTCTTGTTTCGCCGTAAAATAATAATATATCGAGAATTTTGCCATTGCGAAACCCCATACAGCAGTCTTGCGATGGTGACTAATATTTGCGGGCGAGAGCTATTTTATGCCCGCTGCGCGCGCGGAGCTCTTTTACCTGTAAACATTGCTAAAGGATGTACAGATCTTAGAATACAGCGCATCATGACGGAACGGAAGCGCTTGAAGCTTTCAAGGAAGAGTGGAAGATACAATATTTATGCTTCGAACATGGTGATGAAGTCCAGTGTTTGTTGTGTAAAAATTATCATTTTCAAAAAAATCAACATAAAACGGCATTATGAGACGCAACATGAAAAAATATAGGCATTATTCAGGAGAAGAGAGAAATAAATTCATTTCGGAATTGGCATCGAAGATAAATTAATTTACATTTGGGTCAGCAGATTGTATCTAGATTCCTTTTATTTCTTTATTTTAAATGTATTATTGATGTTTTATTTGTTGCTTGTTTCTGGATATTTACTTTTATTAGACTACGTGCACTTTAACTTATACTAGGCCCTATTACTAAATTCAAAATACTAATTCACTTTTATTACAATAACTATTTTCAGGATTTTTATCAAATATGAACTAAACATTTTGAAAACTTTGATGCAAGGAGCTTTTTTTTAGTAACGTCAATATAAAATATACTTAAGAATATAATTTCAAAACTATTAGACCTAATTGCACAAAATTTTGTACAGATGATATTATTATAGAACTGTTTATATAGTTTAAATTTCACAAATTTTTGCCGAAATTGTGGAAGTTTTAAAAGTCATACATATCCTCTTAAATGATTGACCCCAAAAATTACGATGGCTCTCAATATCTTAATTTAATCAATTTGTTTTTTTCGTGTTACGTGCATCTCACAAATCACTCTAAGAAAACTCATTACATAATCACGACTGGAGAGTAAGGACTACATTTTCACAATCACACAATCAATATAGTCTATTTCAATCAATATTGCCATTACTATTTTTTCAACAAATACTCAAAAGTACTTAGAGATCACACACGTCGAGCAGGTAGACCCTATTAGTTTCTCCTAACCAATGAAGTGAAGTATTTACATAATAAATAATTGCTTTTAACAATAAAATGGTTTACATACAATTAACTTTTCCTCTTTCTATTTTTGTTTCTAAAAAACCCTTCCCTTTGCGATTTGTTTATATAGCCTATGTACATGTATAATAAATAACTGAATAATTAGCCCTATTACATAGCCAGAAATTTAGTACCGCAAGTTATTGTAATAATTGCTCCCTTTATTCGCTGCATGTGCATGTACATCCCTGACGTCTACGTTACAGTGAATGCGCTATGCGCTCGTGATCAAGGTCGAGCTCTTCTACCATGATTGGGAGCTAATATCGTCTCATCCCTGCCATACACGTTCACACTGAATATTAACAATTTGTATGAAGGCTGCCAAGACAGTAAAGCACATTGTACTGGTTCTCCTCTTAATATTTATGCAAAAGGGATACGAGCTTTGGCGTGTCAGGCAAAACGGTAAACCTCTCCCTCACTTATCTGTGTCTTTGACCGAAACGTTGCAACCTCCTACAATTATTATACACTAAATTAAAATGTGTGGGTGTGGAATTTAAAACTAAATTTACACGGAAACTGTCCATTCAACTGAAATACGCCCAAAGGATAAACAATTCTTTTCTACATTTTCTATCAACATAGAGAAAAATCACGATCCTACTCCCAATAGTTATCGAATTACAGGGTGTTAAAAAGTTGGTCAAAAATATTTTTCTGAGAAAACTACGAACTTGTCACCAATATGGTATTAGACTTTTTTATACACAACATGAAGAATTCGCTGTGAAAATTTGCGTGATTATTTCACTTCCACCCTGTATATTATAGGAAATGTGAAATTGACGTCAGCACAGATTATGACAAATAATATAGCTGAGTAGATACAACGAATTATTCATCTTATATAAGTAAGCCTATGGAGTTTGTAAAGAACTGTAAGTGATTAAGGTATATTAATGCACAAACCGAATTAAATAAAGGTTACGAACTACAGTAGAACCTCTATTATCCGTGGTGATGAAGGGGATGGATTGAGCGATTAATCGAAAAATCGGATAATCCGTAAATAAAAGATTTTCATAAATTAAACTACAATTTCGTAATTTCTTCCGTGGTATTGTGTTTAACATGCTAGTTTAAGTGGTTTAAGTATCATTGTCAACGACGCGTTTTAAGGACCAAGGGTGATGGTTGTCTGGAGAAACATAGGAAAAGTAGAAGTCTCGTGTTGTAGATATGCGTACTTGTACGTTGTACAATTTTATTCTTGTATTTTTTTTTAATAATTAGAGCGCATTTTTAACGCCAGTCTCTTATTCTGATGCGAAATGAGCCACAGTTTCTTCCTCAAACCGCTGAATGATTTGTATTTTTTTCGATAATTAGCACAACACGTTTTCTTTTGACACCCGTGGAAGACATTTTGCATAGAAGTACACAGTACTGTCACTGGAATAGTAAGGATGAGGTCTGAATGGTACATGGGTTGAAAGTTCTTTGGGTAATTTTTTTGAAAGCATGTGGTGACTATTTTACAAGTTGGGGAAAAAACACCCCTTCCCACAGGTAACTGTTCCTGTTGCCAGTAACAAAAGCATTCCTACTAAAGTCGGACCATCGGATCTATGCCCCTTCAGCGCTGTCGTCGTTCTTGGAAAAGTTAACGCCTCTACTCACCCCATTCCATCCGTTTCTCTCCCACTACGTCAAACAGCAGGCCACGAACCTTGCCGAATAGGGATGTTGCCAAACTTACGTCAAACAGTGTCATGTCTCTTGAATATTGCTTATAATACTGTAAGGTTAATTATTACTTATTCATAATTTAATTTAAGTAGGTCTAATGACGCTGATTGATTTATGCAAAATGCTAATACTTGCTTAATAATATTTCTTTCACCACTCCGTGCTACAGTATTCATGTTGAGTTGACAACACTGGACTGCAAGTGCAAATAAACTGTCCCGCAAGAAGGCTCAAAATTGTGAATAGTGGGGGAGAGAAAGAGAGAGGGGTAGAAAAGAGAGAAATAGGAATACAGGGAGAGAAATGAATTGCCGAGGCTGAAAAGGAATTAAGGTTCTGTTCGCATAATTTACTGGGGCACAGATCCGATGGTCCGACTATACATACTGTGTAAGGGTAAAGCCTTGTAGTTAATAACCTTTTGCAGAACAAATATGTACTAACATAACGTACATCACTTCATTTGTTCTCTGCAATAAAAAGAGGAGCTAGAGACTGACAGTCGGATAATCCGCCAATCGGTTAATAGGATGACGGATAATCGCGGTTCTACTGTATTTGCAATTGTAACATTAATCATATTATTATTTTACATTTTCTTTTAGGTAAAATAATGTAAAAATTTTGTGTGTGTGTGTGTGTGTGTGTGCGTGCGTAGATATATCTTACCATAATGTAGCCTATACATTACAGTTTGAGATAGGTTTTAATTTTGTAAAGAATTTTTGTTAAAAGAATGTTGAAATATATAATTGTAGAAATGTGTGATTAGTCTTAGAATATAATTCAAAAGCAAACCTTCAGGGTATTATATTTTATGTAATGAAAACAGTATTAATTTGAAGTTGTAACAGAGTAGTCATGTAGAAACAAGAGGATGTATTTCAAAATCTACAGTCTGAAAATATGATTGAATAAATTTACAGTCTTATTGCTAGATCGGACTTTTATTTATACAACCACTATACTTCGCACGAAAACATGACGACCTTCCCTCATCCCCTTCACCAGTTAACTGCAGGCACGCGCAAGGGATAAACCCTTAGCCGAGTTGCCAATTCTTGAAGTCATTGTGATTTGCGAACGTTTTTCAAACTGTGTTCCGTGAAATCGCGATTTTCAGCGAGACTATATTATCTTTGTAAATATACCTTAATTTGTAATTACTAAAACGAAATTGGTGTAAAAATGAACAAACTTATTTTAAAAACACTTTATATTTATATTTTCACTAACATGTTTTGCCTAAATAAACAAAAAAATGCAGACTTCTATAATAAGTGTTAAATTCTCATGTTATTGAAGTTCCAGAATTTTATACTTAATTAAGAATGTTGCGCCGGTAAAATTTTCTGAAACTGTGATCATTGAATAGTTATAGAATTTATAGTACAAAAGAGTAAAGTTAGATTTTATCAGCTTCGCCTTGGGTGATAATTTCCACGAACTTATATAATCTGTTTACTCTAGTGTGCTATACAATATTTTATTCATTACTAGTATGTAAATTTAATTTTAAATTGTAGGGCTTTTCTTTGTAATGTGTTGTTGGCGAAGAAGTTCATATATATTCATTTTACTATTGCTAATATGTTGGTTGTCATGTAGAGAGTGATTTAAAAACATTTAATTCACTGCTGTAAGTTAGAAAACTTTTTAGCACTGCTGTGAATAATGTCATTATTTAAGTTGCTAAGGACGGTGTTGCTGTTGGCGATATCTCTTTCGCGTACTGTTCACATACTGTTCGGCGAAGTAAATCACGTATAAAATCGTCTATCTTACCGAATTCTGTTTTAATATGTTTATTATCTCTTTAGTTGGTGAACTGTAATTCTTAATTTCTATGCCCATATATCCAACTCCGCCGGTTGCGTCCGATGTTAAGTGGTTAAGATTTATACTTATTAAACTGCCTGAACTTTCGATTACTTTTTGGATATAATTTCTAACGTTAGACACAATTTTAACACTTCGTTTTCTTAGCTACGCTCCTCTGCAAGTAAGATATTCTGTTTTCTTCGACGGTGTTGTTTGTTGTTCTTGTCGTGATGGTCCTGAATCTTCAGGTGAATCAGGAGGCCTGGCTGCGGATAATCTGCTCCAACACTCATTAATCATGGCCGGAATAAATTAGACATATTGAAGCGCACAACGGTATAAAACAACAAGTCGACAAAGACACTGAGAATGGGTGAAACCCAACAGGTAGAGGCAATGACTACTAGATTTGGCAATGTTGGGCTCTATTGTATTCCTGCCACGCGGCTAGGGGTTGAGTAGAGGATGGAGGTTTATGAGGGATTACCAATTCCAAAAACAGAGGCCGTCATGTTTCCGAGCCAAGTATACCTATGTCTTTACAACTCTCGATACTATACCGCGTTCCATAATGTCTGACAGGTGACGTAAACATTGCCGGCAGACGAATGGGGTGAAGGATATTTGCTATTCAACCAATGACAGAGGTCACACTCCAGACTTATCTTAAAGTTGGGCGGTCTGAAGCGTTCTACTTCTGACCAACTTCAAGATTAGTCTGGAATGTGACCTCTGCCATTGGTTGAATAGCAATTATCATTCTCCTAATTTGTCTGCCGAAAATGTTTATGTCGCCTGTCAGACATTATGGAACGGATGCAGTTCCCAGAAGAAAGAGTTCCTGATGCCTAGTACCTGCTAAACGAGATACTTTACTCTATTATGAGTAAGATACAAAAATATAATATTTAATCCCCAAACTAAAAATTTGTATTCTTACAATTGTAAGTCTTGTATGATTTAAGATTTGTGCGAAATTTTGAGTTTCTGGACCTTATTATAGGGTTTTGAGCAACATATCGACTTCTTCATCGGGAACGGTAAGGAATGGAAAACCTATATATTGGACACATTATCAAGAGATGTTCTCCAGTCAGGGCTATAAGAAATTCACACCATAAATTTTAAGTCCTCCTGTCTAATTGTCTTTGGATATTGTTGTGTTATGGATAGAGAGCGGAATTTTAGGCCCTAAAAAGTGACATTTTAAGCGCCTAAAATAGGCTCTTAACTCCTTCATTTAAGCTCTATAAAATAAAAAATAGGTTTTTTGTTAAAGAGTGTTTTTCATTCACAAATCACATTTCAATAGTTTGCTTCACAGTAGATGATCAGCACTTATCGCTCACTGCTGTACTTACAAATGGTGAGAAAAAAGGACACTGCAACTTGTACAGTCGATCAGTCCTAGTGAAATGGAGGAGTACACGAGAGCGGAATAAGCACACCTGATTTTCGAATACGGATGAGCCAATGGGAACAGAAGAAAATCTCAGAGATTGTATCGCCAAGTACCCACATAGGAGACATCCGGCCCATACCATCTTCCACGACTGTTCTAAAAGTTAAGGGAAGGAGGGCACGTGGTGCCAAATTACAATTTCATTTCCACACAACTATTTTTGCTTATAACTTTCGACTCAGTCATTTCCGGACCAGGGTTCCTTATCTCAAATTGATACATGTGCCCTTCGCCATCATCCCTGAAAGTTTGTAACACCACCTCGGAAACACCCTGTAGAACGACATAAATGCAGAATCGTGATAAAGTGACTGCAGCAGTACTAAACAGGCAAGTGCATGGATGGGCAACTCGTGCTCACAAAGTACTAAAAAAACCTTCAAAGATAGAAAGACAGACGGAGCCAGCCGCAGCAGTTACAAGTTGTTTGTAGTTTCGCTGCAAAAGCAGTTCACTGCCACGGTGCGCTCTGGCGGCTCATGCAGGTGGTCGTGATATCTACTCCATGATTTGAATTTCAGAATGACGCATGGTACAATAATTATAGTAATTTTAGACAGACTGTACCTAAACACATAACAAAATTATATTATTTCCTAGCTTTGTAAATTAGTTTAGTACTGGACACACAAACTGCATACAACCTTTTCAAGATACAACAAACATAAATGCAACACTAATTATTTATTATTACACTATTTGTTAATATTTCTTATTGTAAGTCTTATTTCAAACATAGAATGCGAGAATTTTCAAGTTCTTATACATTAAAGAGTATTCCTCTGTTCTCAGAAAGGTAATAGTTGTATTCGCAAATAATCACAAATTGAAGGAAGTATTTTTCACATGTCACGGCAGATGAAATAAACTTACTTCTAAGCTCTTTCTGTACATTGGGACCTTTTACACTTCTTTCTTGTATTAAACTCTGACTCAAGCATATACAGTAGGAACCAAGGAGTATATTTGGAAATTTTGACTTAGGCAGCATTACGAACAGTTCGACCTTTACTTAAACCTTCACTGTGTTTATTTGTAACATAAAATCTGCAGTGTTTGGGAAAAGTGGCATAAGTCAGTTTTCACAAACATTTTTTATTAATTTATTGACAACTTACGGAACATCTGTTCGTTTGGGAAAAGAGACATAAGTATTGCTCCCATTACAAAAATTCATACAGAAAAAAATCAAATCGACATAAACCAATGTGAAGACAGTTTTTTTCCTTCTCCTGTAAAATTAGCATTTTTGACTTGTGCCACTTTTCCCGAGCACTACAAAAATGTCATGCGTAAGAAAGTGTAATAGAACATAATACAAGCTTTACCTCCCTTCTCAATAAAAAATCTTTCTCTTTCGACTCATCACTAAATGGAAATGATCTGGGGATTATATATTTTTTTCACTTAAAACGAGCCGCCACTTACTGTACTGCAGACGCGAGCAAACTTGTATACAGACACTACAGTACAGAGTCCGTTCTACCTGCACTGAGGTTGTGTTCACACTTCGAGAGCACGAGTTGCCCACCCATGGGCAAGTGCTTACTAGCAAGCTTAAAAGAAATGCTTTAGATGATTGTCATTGTGAGACCTATCGATCCCAAGAGTTTGTCGTAGAGGTCCTGAAATATTCTGTATGCATACATATATAAATTTCAAAATATCTTTTCATAAAGCTAATTTATAATACTAGTTAAAAACTGTTCATCTAAAGCAGGGCCGGGCATGAGAGCGGCTCAGTCTAGTCGGCCAGAGCTGCTCTCGCTCCGCAAGGCACTTCAATTCCAAGCCAGAGCAGAACGCTCACGCAGTGGCGGAATCGCATTACAGCTACCTTCCCTGCATTAATGTAACAAGAGCCACGGTTGTTCTAGTCATTCAGTCTGTCAGTACATAACAGTTTATAAGGATATTACATCAATCCATTGTACAGTACAGAATTTACAACACTCTTTATTAATTTAATGAAATAAACTTCGCTCTATGCACACACACAAATCATTAGGCTTATTTACATAACCCATACGCGCATACTGCATCTCCTCACCACGGTTCTACGAGACAGGCGTATGGCTTCCACTTCCCCTACTTGCTGTGGACAGAGTTCATCTGCCAATATAATTAAACATCGCTTGATGAATTCACCTTCGTTGAATGTTTTCAATTCCTTTGCAAATTCGTGGCAAATTTTGTAGCTAATTCTCATAGCCGATTCACTAAGTGCATTATTGTCATCCTGTTAATACATAATATATAATATAATATATGGTATGATATGATATGATATGATATGTTATGATATGATATATGATATGAATATGATATATATTATATATGATATGACCATAAATTAATACAACTTAAAAAAACATGTTTCTCAGGTACATTACATTAGAGTATCTATTCGATATTTATATTGCATTATAAGTTATTATAATACATTTAGTAATATATAATTTTAAATTATACAAGTATTATGATATATCATAGCATAATATATTACAGTTCATGATATATAACATGATATATGATATATCATGAACTGTTATATACTATACTATGATATATCATAATACTTGTACAGTTAAAAATTATATATTACTAAGTGTATAATAACTTATAATGCAATGTAAATATCAAATAGATACTCTAATATAATGTACCTGAGAAACATTTTCTTTAAGTTGTATTAATTTATGGCGTTCATTACCAACATATTTGTCATATTCAGTAGCATGTTGTAAAGAATAATGTCGTTGGATATTGAACTTCTTAATCAGTTGGAGTGTTTTATGCCAAATTAAACACTTTGCTAATCCACTGCTCTCTACCAAAAAGAACTCCTCCTCCCATGATACATTAAAAGCATTGGGAGTAGCGGGCCGCTTTAGTGTATGAGCGGAAGCTCCGTCTTCAAAGTTCGCCTTCATACTGCAGAGTCATCACTGCACCGACAATGGATGACGTACAGTATGCTTACGTCACAGCGCTCGCAAGACTCGCTCTTTAAAGCACACAGCGCTCATTTCTCAGAATCACGTAATGAGCCCAGCCCTGATCTAAAGTTACGTTTAACACAAAAAATTAATACATTATCCATTACAGAGCTATACAATTTACATGCAATTATGGCTGTAAAGTTTGTCCATCTACAGTTTAAATATCAGCAAAGTTACGCCATCCATGCGTTCACGTTTAAGTATGGAATACCACACAAGCTACGTGACCAAAATACAGTTCTTTGAAGATGTGATCTGCAGGAATGCCTATTTCAGGTTATGGGCTTTGAAACAAATTGGATTGTTAAGTAAGCGATAGGCAGGAGGACACAAGAGTCTGAAGCTCTCATCGAGTCACACAGCCTTGAAGACACGAGTCGGAGTTTTCCTGGCCCTCTGTGGTGTGTAAAGACTAATCTAAACGTCTGCAGACTTTGTAATTTCAGTGAGAAGATTTTCTAGACAAGGATATCATATCATTCCGCTGTACTCAAGTTAGTCTTGTATTCCCCACAAAGTTCTTGGAAATAACATACTTTGTGAACTCTATCTTCACAGACTTTGAGTTTCTACTCATAGTTAAAATTCTCGTGGTTTTGCAATGTGATATAAGCTTGCCTGCTAAATAGTTAGACTCAAGTTTATAAACAAGACGCACAACAGTTCAAAGTAAAGGAACATGAAAGCACTGGAAGTTGTCAAAGAGGTGAATAATTAGTATTGCCAAGTATAATACTGACTTGTTAGGCAACGAGATATTAGCATCAGCATTAAAGCTAGCTACATAATTTATTCAAGCATAATATTGTCCATTAACATGCACCGTTTAGGATTATTCAGAATCAGAATGCATAATTATTACAAGTTTAATATATGTGTATATCAGAGGTCTGCATCGGACGTTTTCGCTCTAGCGCCAAGTAGTTCATAGCATAATCCGATAGGTAGCGCACATGCATGATGGGTAAAATTGACACGAGCGATAAATCCTCGAACGGTATAAGCCGAGCGTTAGACATTCGTTCTTGTTACAGTGATGAACTGTGTAGTAACATCATAGACGTTTATCATTTCAAAACTTTGCAGTGTTTAACTAACCTCTCCATAGTACAACTACAAAACTTGCTTTAAAATGTAATATAAATGTTATAGGTAAATATTTTTTTTTTCCCACACAAGTGATTTTGTTTTTGCCGCATCTGATAGGTGTTATTGGATGTAAATGTAATTATTATAAACGGAGAACACAATCACGATAATGCAAGAAGTGTATCAAGTTTTCTAGTAGTAATATAATAATAATAATAATAATAATAATAATAATAATAATAATAATAATAATAATCTCTAATAATTAGTGTATCAATCTTTGCGTCTGTAACAGTTGTGCAGCATGATTATTCGTTTTATTATATTTTCTGTGACGTTATCTCTGTACTAATATTGTTATTAATCTACTGCTATATCAATAATATTTTGTAAAACGTTTCTACATTGTCGCAGTATATAGGCGGAACACTATGTATGGACCTATCATATTATATATGTGGTAAATCAAATATTGAATAATTATTAATTAGCAATAATAACTGTATATCGAAGTTAATCATACTATTTTATTTATAACTTCATGTTCCTGTTTTGGTACGTTCCATTAAACGTTTGTCATAAACGCAGAAAATAAAGCCTTATTTTTACCGTGTGAGCAAAACATATGTGTATCTTATCTGTCGCCTTCCATACAAGACAAGACATGTCGGTGAGATGACCTTGTACTGTGCTTCTATTTATTACGAGCGTATCGCGACTATCGTATCTCACTTGAGGGTGCGACACTCGACCGAGTTCAAGCGAGCGATTTAACTCCAATGCAGCACTCTGGTGTAGGTGAACTGGTAGGTTTCATCTACAGAAACTCAAAAGATTTCAGGAATGTTGAAACTGTCTTAAAAATATATAATAGTTGAGTACGAAGTAAATTAGAGTACGCATCTACAGTTTGGAACCCTCACTATCACTCGCACTCGGTCATTCTAGAGAGAGTACAGAATAAAATCCTAAAACTGCTATATATGAAAAAACATTCATGTTACAACATATTCCAATCTTATGAATCCATGCTGGTTGAATTTAATGTACCATCTCTCAGTAGTCGCAGGATAAGAGCACAACAAATGTATTTGTTCAAAACCATAAATGGCTTAATAGACAACCCTGATCTTCTACAGCTAATTAGTTTCAATATTGGTAAATCAAATTTGAGAAAGCGATCACTCTTTTATTTACAGACAACAAAAACACTATCTCATAAAATATCTCCACTTTTATTAATGCTTCGAACTTACAATCATCTATCAAATAAACAGGATATAGATTTTTCGTTATCGTACAATATGTACAAGAAAAAGTTATGTAAAGCATTACTTGAAACACATGTTCTGTGTTGGTGAGTTTTTTAAATAAATGAATTGAGCCTATTTGGCCTGCTGTGTAGTGCTGTATATTGAATTTATTAACATGGTGTTGTATTTGCTCTGCAATTTTCCAATTATAGTTACACCTACATTTTGCATTTTTGGCTGTGATGTCTGTACTTGGCTCTTTTTGATTTGTTTTTATTTGGTGTTTTTCCATTTATATCTGTATCTGTGTCTTTTATTTAGGTGGTATCTATTTGTTTTTTTTCCTTCTCTTTTCATTTTTAATTTGTAATTACACTTGTATCTGTTTTACCTCTTTTTCGTGTTATATGCAATTCTATGTTTTTTTATCTGTACTGTCTATTGTAATTGGGGCTTTGCCCTGTTATGGACATAAATAGATAAATAAATATGAAGCATAGGCAGTTCTTTACAATACCGTCATACTGATGTCACTTCAAAATACAGTACACGCAAATTAATTAAAATTATGGAAGTAAGTATAAAATATAAATATAAATACACATAAATATTTCAACAGTGAGGTAATGAACAAAACGACGTGTTATTATAGTATTCAGTATTTGTTACAATTAGAATAATAACCGTGCCAAATCCAGTAGATCGAAACACTCATGAGCATTTCAACGAGTGCTACTGCCTACCACATTTCGTGATAAAAGATAAGTATGGATAGAGATTGTTTATAATTCATTACGTTTCGTCTGGAATATTCGCCGGGCTGATCACGTAACACGATCCCTGGAATGTTGCCCTGGCTCCGTCTAGAAGATTGTAGGAAAATCCACTGTCTTTCCCTTCTCTTTCACATATTGCATTTCTCCACTCCTGTCTATCTTGCGTCTCGTTTTCAAAACTTATCCACCTATCACAACCTAGACACACGATCACAACACTCCTCAATATTATCCATTCCCTCCCACCGAACATCCTCATATTCATCTTCTTTCACTGTGGCTGTTCCTCGACTTTGGAATTCCCTACCGAGTAATGTCAGGGATTGTCAGACATCAAACAAATTTAAGAATAGGCTAACGAAATATTTTTCTAACAATTCTTGTTAACAATAAGAGCTGTTTCAGGTTTCTCAATGTTTAATGGTTATATATATCACAGAATAAATATTTAAATTATTCATTATTATTATCATCATCATCATCATCATCATCATCACTATTTCTTACCAGTGTTTATTATTGTCACACTAACATTACTTATCAAATTTTCATTATTTACTTTCATGTTTTTAGTACGTTATTTTACGACGCTTTATCAAGAGCTTCGGTCATTTAGCGTCTGAATGAGATGAAGATGATAATGCCGGTGAAATAAGTCCGGGGTCCAGCACCAAAAGTTACCCAGCATTTGCTCATATTGGGTTGAGGAAAAACCCCGGAAAAAACCTCAACCAGGTAACTTGCCCCGACCGGGAATCGAACCCGGGCCACCTGGTTTCGCGGCCAGACGCGCTAGCCGTTACTCCACAGGTGTGGACTACTTTCGTGTTGTTTTATGGTCCAGATATTAATGTAATAACTATGTAACCAATTGTATTCAATTAGAATTAGACTCTGGCTGGGCGGAAGAGAAGGCCTACTGGCCTTAGCTCTGCCAGATTAAATAAATAAATAATAATAATAATTATTAATAATAATAATAATAATAATAATAATAATAATAATAATAATATTATTATTATTATTATTATTATTATTATTATTATTATTATTATTATTAGCATCACTATTTCTTACTAATGGTTATTATTGTCACACTAACATTAGTTATCCAATTTTCATTATTTACTTTCATGTTGTTTTATGGTCTGGATATTAATGTAATAACTATGTAACCAATTGTATTCAATTAGAATTAGAGTCTGGCTGGGCGGAAGAGAAGGCCTACTGGCCTTAGCTCTTCCAGATTAAATAAATAAATAAATAAATAATAATAATAATAATTATTATTATTAATAATAATAATAATAATAATATTATTATTATTATTATTATTATTATTATTATTATTATTATTATTATTATTATTATTAGCATCACTATTTCTTACTAATGGTTATTATTGTCACACTAACATTAGTTATCCAATTTTCATTATTTACTTTCATGTTGTTTTATGGTCTAGATATTAATGTAATAACTATGTAACCAATTGTATTCAATTAGAATTAGAGTCTGGCTGGGCGGAAGAGAAGGCCTACTGGCCTTAGCTTTCCAGATTAAATAAATAAATAATAATAATAATAATTAATAATAATAATAATAATAATAATAATAATATTATTATTATTATTATTATTATTATTATTATTATTATTAGCATCACTATTTCTTACCAATGTTTATTATTGTCACACTAACATTAGTTATCCAATTTTCATTATTTACTTTCATGTTGTTTTATGGTCTAGATATTAATGTAATAACTATGTAACCAATTGTATTCTATTGCAATTAGTCTGGCTGGGCGGAAGAGAAGGCCTACTGGCCTTAGCTCTGCGAGATTAAATAAATAAATAATAATTATTGTTATTATTATTATTACGAATTGACTAAGTAAACAGCAGCTCTGCCAGTCATGTCGATGGAAAATGTGAAGCAAGCGTTGAAGTTGGAGCCTGTTTACGAGTTACTTGCACATTTTTGTTGGGCAAGACCTTACTCTCACTCACAGGAAACTCTGACAAGGTATGGTGCGTGCAGGTATTGTTAATCTAGAATCATAATAGAGTGGTTCCGTACTTAATTGTCTATAGTCTGTAGGCTTCGAAATCATAACCTCTAGTGCTGCAACTCCCAAAGGGAATCAACGTGATGGATGGCGTTAAGCTCGCTGCTAGCGCAGAGCTGATAGTTTCTGCAATTATGTTGCCGTAAACACTAATTGCTCGCATGTATTAGGATAATAAGCAGTGCAATTAACGCACGTCCTTGTTTTCATTCGAGCAATCATTATTGCACAAATGTTTGTTGCGCTGTTACTTTACGATCTTTTATCATTAAGTCTGCTATCAAAAAATCTGAAAGTTAGAATTTATAAAACAGTTATATTACCGGTTGTTCTGTATGGTTGTGAAACTTGGACTCTCACTTTGAGAGAGGAACATAGGTTAAGGGTGTTTGAGAATAAGGTGCTTAGGAAAATATTTGGGGCTAAGAGGGATGACGTTACAGGAGAATGGAGAAAGTTACACAACACAGAACTGCACGCATTGTATTCTTCACCTGACATAATTAGGAACATTAATTCCAGACGTTTGAGATGGGCAGGGCATGTAGCACGTATGGGCGAATCCAGAAATGCATATAGAGTGTTAGTTGGTAGGCCGGAGGGAAAAAGACCTTTAGGGAGGCCGAGACGTAGATGGGAAGATAATATTAAAATGATTTGAGGGAGGTGGGGTATGATGGTAGAGACTGGATTAATGTTGCTCGAGGATAGGGACCAATGGCGGGCTTATGTGAGGGCGGCAATGAACGTCCGGGTTCCTTAAAAGCCAGTAAGTAAGTAAGCATGTAAGTAAGTAAGTAAGTAAGTAAATAAATAAGTGTGTATGAAGCATACATACATACAAGCTTTACAATACCGTCATACTGATGTTACTTCAAAATACACACAAAGTAATTAAAATTATGGAAGTAAATACTTACTTACTTACTTACTGGCTTTTAAGGAACCCGAAGGTTCATTGCCGCCCTCACACAAGCCCGCCATTGGTCCCTATCCTGAGCAAGATTAATCCATTCTCTATCATCATATCCCGCCTCCCTCAAATCATTTTAATATTATCTTCCTATCTACGTCTCCGCCTCCCTAAAGGTCTTTTTCCCTCCGGCCTCCCAACTAACACTCTATATGCATTTCTGGATACGTCCATACGTGCTACATGCCCTCCCCATCTCAAACGTCTGGATTTAATGTTCCTAATTATGTCAGGTGAAGAATACAATGCGTGCAGTTCTGTGTTGTGTAACTTCCTCCATTCCCCTGTAACTTCATCCCTCTTAGCCCCAAATATTTTCCTAAGCACCTTATTCTCAAACACCCTTAACCTATGTTCCTCTCTCAAAGTGAGAGTCCAAGTTTCACAACCATGAAGAACAACCGGTAATATAACTGTTTTATAAATTCTAACTTTCAGATTTTTTGACAGCAGACTGGATGATAAAACCTTCTCAACCGAATAATAACAGGCATTTCCCATATTTATTCTATGTTTAATTTCCTTCCGAGTATCATTTACATTTGTTACTGTTGCTCCAAGATATTTGAACTTCTCCACCTCTTCAAAAGATAAATTTCCAATTTTTATATTCCATTTCGTACAATATTCTCGTCACGAGAGATAATCATATTAGAAACTAAAATGTTTAAATGTAAATACAAACGTAGAAAGAAAAAAAAAGTATTTTTCTTAATTTTTCACCCTTATTTCACCGTTACATTGCCTTAATAAAAGTACTTATAAGTTAGATTTACTTTTGCTTATAGTACGCGTTATTATAGC
This sequence comes from Periplaneta americana, assembly GCF_040183065.1. Taxonomy (NCBI): domain Eukaryota; kingdom Metazoa; phylum Arthropoda; class Insecta; order Blattodea; family Blattidae; genus Periplaneta; species Periplaneta americana. The sequence continues at coordinate 161,233,574 of NC_091123.1, forward strand.
ATAGTTTTTATTTATACTTCTAGGTTTATTGCATTTCTTTATTTAAAGTTAGAATTAAATTTACGTTCATTATATTTTTTTATTCTGTAATTATTGTAAATTTTATTAATTTAATCACTGTAATGTTAGTATTGTATATTATGTATCACTGACACCAGGTGTATACCCAATAACAGTGTTAATGAATACATAGATACGTAATAATAATAATAATAATAATAATAATAATAATAATAATAATAATAATAATAATAATAATAATAATAATGTTTTATTTTCGCTGGCAGAGTTAAGGCCATAAGGCCTTCTCTTCTACTCAACCAGCCTTAATCAATACAATACATATTTAAATTACGAATATTTACGCTACACTTAAAAGGTACTCCAGCAATATTCTTCAGTTAATTTTTAACGATTAGTAGACTACATATTTATTTAAATTTAGATAAATCTATAAAGTAAAGTAGTAACTTAATTCATGAGCTAATTTAATTCAATCAATTATAATTAATTTGAGATTTGAGATAAGTAGTAAAATGGTGAAAATTAATTTAATATAAGCTTACCAGAACTATGTTACAGGGAGAAAAATATATATATATAAATCTGAAATATATTTCTATAATGAGAATATTAATGTAATTGCCATTAGAGGTTTTGTAAATCTATTTAGAGAAATTAATGATAATAATAAGAATGGACTGATGTTAGTTTCATTATATGTAATAAATATTAATCAGCAATTAATTGTTAAGTAAGAATTTATGTAATTTTGACCTAAATGAAGTTATTGTCCAACAACCCCTTACATCATATACATACATACATACATAACATACATATATGTTCTTATTTTTTTGTGTTATTATCAGGTCATTATGCAAAGAACAGATTATTTATGAATATAAAAGACGAAACATAACAGTAATTATATCAGTTCAATTCTTACTTTAAGAAGTATTATTTTATTGTTCTTTGAAAAGTTAAACGACATAAAGGGAAATAAAAGGATGTACAATAAAATCCAATAATTTATACATTACCGGTACTATAAAGAAGGCAAAAAAAAAACGGTAAAATATACAGCCTTAAGATATGACATTTTTCTCGCGTCATTCTAGGAACTGAATGCGAACGTATAATCATTTATTAAATGAATGGATATAAAATAATGGCTGTTAATGAAAAATTGCACAATAGAGTGTATAAAACAGAGGAATCGAATGCATAAAGGAGACGATGAACTTTGATTAGACTTTATTGCTCCGTAAGGGTATCGAGTTTCGTGATTTAAAGCTGGCGAGTCATATTTTTTACGAGACTGGAAAATCGTTAACAGCAAGGGGTGTCACACTTGGATGTTAGAATATCTGCCGAAAATAGAATTGCATGACTCAGAATTTGTTTGTTCTAGGATGATTTGAATCATTTCATTACTTCAAAAAAGAAGAAATAAATATGTATGTATATTTGTTGTCGTCAAAATTATATACAATTTGTATACCACTAGTTAATGGTGATTACATTTCTGTGTTCCAGGAAACCATCCTTAACTACATTTTACTATTAATAACTATTACTATACATTCCACACTACGTACAATCATTCTAGTTATTTCTTAACAAAAACTCTTTCCATTTAATTAATTAGGAACATTAAATTCAGTTCGGCAGGGCATGTAGCACTTATGGGCAAGTCCAGAAATGCATATGGAATAGTAAGGCTGGTTCACAATAAACGATAACGAGAACGAGGACGGAAATAACGTAAAAATAATTGTATTTCCGTTCTCGTTCTCGTTTCCGTTCCCGGTTTATTATGAACCAGCTTTTAGTTCGGAAGCCGGAGAGAAAAACATCTTCGAGCGAGGTCGAGACGTAGATGGGAGGATAATATTAAAATGGATTTGAGGGAGGTGGGATATGATTGTAGAGCAGGGCTGGACGTCGGGAGTGCATCCAGACTCCAAACGGTGACGCTTAATATTCATCAGTCACGGAATCAAGCTGCGTTGTGTTCGGCGGGAAAGAAAGTGAATGAAGAGAGTAGAATCCGCTCTTGCTGCCCAGACCTGTTGTAGAGACTGGACTAATCTTGCTCAGGATAGGGATCGATGGCGGGCTTATGTGAGGGCGGCAATGACTATCTGGGTTCCTTAAAAGCCGCAAGCAAGCAAGTAAAGTAAGTATACATATGTTTATAGGGGAGAGTCGGGTAGTATCGGACGTCGGGTAATATCGGACAGTGCGTGTCTTCCATCTACCACCATGTGGTAGTACCTGAATGACATGGTTACGTTTCTCTATGCGACATCACAGAAACGTAACCATGTCAATCAGGTACTATCATCGTGTGGTAAGATGAAAGAAACTCACTGTCCGATATTACCCGACGTCCGATACTACCCGACTCTCCCCTACCTTAGTTTTCCCTTCCCATTTTTTGTTTACTGTATAAAAACTTTTTCCGAAGTTACCTCAATTTTCTTCCGTTTACTGTTCTGTATAATTTCCTATATGAAGAGTCCACTGCAAGAATGATGGATGTCACTTTCTTGTCGAAAATGAACCAAGACTGTCAATGCATAGCTTAAGACATATACAGAGTGATTTATATAGAACTGACACATTTCTTTCATTAATTGTTTCAAAACTAATTGTGCTAGCGACAACTTATTATACCTAAAATGTAGAGGAATTTTGAGAGATTATTTACCTCTATAGCAAATGTTGTCCGGCGTTGTCAAATCCGGAGATCTCGGTGGCCACAGGTTCCTGGAAATTATTCGGTCGTCACATAACCGGATAAATGGAACCATGCTTCATCTGTGAATCATGTGATGGACAATATGGCAGGATATGTAAGGACCATATTAGGGTTCCAGTCACTCATTTTAAAAGTTGTAAGTTATATAGAGATAAGCTTAAACGATATTTTCAAGTATCTGTGATAACTGTGACTGTGACAAATATCTGTGACTTTTATCGGTGATTTTGTCACACCGATATTTTATATCGATACGTAAGCACAATATGCATGAATTACACCGATATTTTGTCACACCGATACAAATTAGCAGAAAATACTGAAGAGCAGTGAAATATGAATACGATTTCTCTATACACACCACTCATCAGTGATTATATGGGAAAATCCAACAAAGAAATTATGTACATATGCCATTAACAAATAAATACTTACCTAACTGAACAGTAACATGTCAAAAGTTAACCTCATGTACCAAGAGGTTATTATTATAGATATTGAAACAGTTGATCATTTTTAAATGTAGTTGGGTATGGAGAAGTTGAGGTTATGTGATTATCCTAATCGTTTTAAAAATTGATCATTTTTATTGTATATAATATAATAGATAATTATTTTAAGTCGTGCATTAACATTATAATATTGAGCCATAGAATAAAAATTAATGAAACATAATTATTCGGAAAAAACATTGTAAAATAATTACAAAACGAAACAGTTGTTCAGACAGGATTTTACACAAGATAAAGTACTGGTAACCAATGGTGTTGTTATTTAAATCGTGTAATAACTACATCATTTATAATAAGATGGATAAACTACCGCCAGATTGCTGTTATTGTATCATGCGCACGCGCAAACCTACGACGTAGAGGAGAAAATATCAGTCACAGAGTACTGAATACGGAGCACATTTCGATAGCGATATTTTGTCACAGATATTTCGCGTCATCAGTCACAGGTTTATCTGTGACAAAATATCGGTTTGTGAAATATCGGCCATCTCTAGTTGTATATCCCTGTTATTGAAGAAACTCAAGTCATTCAGAGAAACGTAACAAAAAAGAGTCCTCTTTGATATTATCTGGGGGATCGTGACTACTGTACAAAGAACATATTGCTGTTGTATGCAAAACGACACAAGAAGAGGCAGAAGAGAAAATGACTGTAATATGAGCAAGTCCTCTGGCTTGTTCTCACCCTTTCTTCTCCCAATTACTAAGGAAAAAAACGCGAGACAGAAATGTAACCGTCAACAGTCCCATTACTATTGACGTCACGTAAGCTGATAGTTTCGTGTCCGCTGTTCGTATAAGGAAATCAGGCGGGTGCCAAAACGATCGGCTGTAAGGTGAGGCTAGGAATTTTCATTTCACTGATGCGGGAATTCCAGTCAGTTAGGAATAGGGATTCCTTAAATTCAAGTAGGCCTCTTTTCATCCTAAAGAGGATGTGTTGTCCTTATCTTATTCCGGTGTAATGCGCCCCTAATGGCTGGAATCTTGGTTGTTCATGAAGTACTCGTGTTATGCATTTTAATGCCTCATGCCGCTATAGAATAACATTGATTTACAGTATATCTGAGGAAGATGCAGGCAACAGTAAGAAGTTTTATTAACGCTTAAATGTCTTTAGTCTTACGTTGAAATAATATGCGTAGTATTAAAAAAATATGGCGACACTTTCATATTATTATAATTATTTCGTAGTACAATACCTTGATGAATATGCAGTACTCAAAGAAATTGTTACCTATTATTATTTATTAAATACAAAAAATGAAAGAATGAATGAATGAATGAATGAATGAATGAATGAATGAATGAATGAATGAATGAATGAATGAATGAATGAATGAATGAATGAATGAAGAAATCTATACTAATAATAAATCTGTAGCCGAAATTTTTCTGGTAATTTTCGATTTTCCAAAATTAATTGGTCCTAATATATATAATTAACCACCCTGAAACCGAAAATCGCTTTTTTGAAATTTTTGTTTGTCTGTCTATATGTTTGTTTGTTACCTTTTCACGCGATAATGTCTGAACGGATTTCGATGAAAATTGGAATATAAATTAAGTTCGTTGTAACTTAGATTTTGGGCTATATGGCATTCAAAATACATTATTTAAAAGGGGGGTTATAAGGGAGCCTGAATTAAATAAATCGAAATATCTCGCTTATTATTGATTTTCATGAAAAATGTTACATAACAAACGTTTCTTTACACATTATTTGCGATAAGTTTTATTTCTTGAAAAATTTTGATAGGACTGATATTTAATGAGATAAATGAGTTTTAAAATTAAAGTAACTGCCATCTAAGGTCATGTAATGAATTAAAAAACAAATGACTTCGTCTATAAGGGGCCTTGGACAGCAACAATCGAAAATTATGATAGATAGCCTACAGAGAATGTTTCTGTGTTTGTATGAGGTAATATCGGAAGCTAAATTAACCGATTTGTATAATTAATTATTATGTCACCATTGGAAAGTGTAATTTATCTAGATGGACATAATGCTATAATGTTATTACAGTAACTTCTGATATATAATATAATATAATATAATATAATATGATATGATATGATATGATATGATATGATATGATATGATATGATATGATATAATATAATATAATATAATATAATATAATATAATATAATATAATATAATATAATATAATTTAAGTTATTTGAAGGATTCACAATCATAGTGGGCCAAGCGCCATTTACTGAATACGTAGAAAACAAGGGTTAAAATCAATTTATTACCATAATTCAATGGAAACCTATAACAAGTAAAATAAAATATACACATTAAATCTAAATGATGTCAATCTTCATTAAACTATGTTTGCATGTAATAAAAATTAAGAAACAGGTCAAAGGAATTGTCATTGCACCAAATGAGTGTCTCTGGACCAAAGTGATTGCATTTTAATTATTTGGATTGAATTTAAATTAAGTAACATATTAAACGATTTATCCTTCTATCAAACACGAATGTTCCCTGGATCAAACGTCCTATTTTAATTATGTAATTACTTTATATTTATTTTTAACGGGTGCAGCGGAGCTCATGGGTACGGCTAGTAAATAAATAAATAAATAAGTTAAAAATTAATAAATGAATAAATAGATAAATAAATAGATATATAAATGAATAAACGAATAAAACATAAATACTTACAATAATGGCTTTTAAGGAACCCGGAGGTTCATTGCCGCCCTCACATAAGTCCGCCATCGGTCCCTATCCTGTGAAAGATTAATCCACCCCTACCACCATATCCAATCTCCCTAAAATCTCTTTTAATATCATCCTCCCATCTCGGTCTTGGACTCCCAAAAAGTATTTTCCTCTCAGGTCTTCCAACTAACACTCTATATGCATTTCTGGATTCGCCCATACGTGCTACATGTCCTGCCCATCTCAAACGTCTGGATTTAATGTTCCTAATTGTTAGGTGAAGAATACAATGCGTGCAGTTCTGTGTTGTGTAACTTTCTCCATTCTCCTGTAACTTCATCCCTCTTAGTCCCAAATATTTTCCTAAGTACCTTATTCTCAAACACCCTTAACCCCTGTTCCTCTCTCAAAGTGAGGGTCCAAGTTTCACAAGCATACAGAACAACCGGTAATATAACTGTTTTATAAATTATAACTTTCAGCTTTTTCGAGAGCAGACTGGATGACAAAAGCTTCTCAACCGAATAATAACAGGCATTTCCTATATTTATTCTGCGTTTAATTTCCTCTCTAGTGTTATTTACATTTGTTACTGTTGCTCCAAGGTACGTGAATTGTTTCACCTTTTCAAAGGATAAACTTCCAATTTTTATATTTCCATTTCTTGCTATGATCCGGTCATGAGAGACATAATCATATACTTTGTTTTTTCTGGGTTTACTTCAAAACATATGTCATTACTTGTTTCAAGTAAAATTCCCGTGTTTTCCGTAATCGTTTGTGAATTTTCTCCTATCATATTTACGTCATGTGCGAATATGTTAAGAAATAAATCCACAAACGATAAATAAAGAAATGAATGAATAAATAAATAAATAAATAAATAAATAAATATATATATATATTTTAATGCATACTTATCAAGAAATACGCAAACTTATTTTTGTGCTAAAAGTATTTTGCATATTTTCCCGCAAATTTTGTAATAAACTAATCCGTAACCATTTCTGAGAGAAAGAGATAGGTCTAAATAGGGCGTATATAACATATTTCAGTAAGTCTGCAATAAAATCATATGCAACAATTTCTTTGAGCACTGTAATATGTTTAAGAAACCCTCAAGGGTTTTTAATGACACGTTATAAACACTCAAAATAAGAACCCCTTGTTGCACGCCAACACAATAATTAAATTCGTGTCAAATTCTCTTAAACAAATCTCCGTTTATAGATTCAATCACATGTCTCACTTCTTCAAGGTATTGGGTAGAAGTGGCATATAAATTACATCCTTCACATACCTCAAAAGAAAGAGGGCACAGTGTCAAGTCTGGTGACCTGGGAGGCCAAGGGCAATAGGCGAGATCAGCTATACGTTGGATACAACGATGTGGTAGATGGAAAATTCGGAAATATTTACGTAATAACATTTTTACTGTTTTTTTCCGTAAGCTACAGAATACAATGAGAGTTTGCCAATTTTCAACAATGTCTCCCATAGCAACAGAAATATTAAATATGAAGTACGATTTCCAAAACTTATAACTTGAAACGAAAATCAAGGAAAATTGATAGTCTGAAGGAAATTTGTGTAATTTGGGTCATTAAGATGATAAGTATCCTTGTTCTATTTTCTGCTGTTTCACTTCCTACTTCCGCCTGTCTTCCGGTTCCGGTGTGTTCAGCTTCAAGCTGCAGAGTGTAGAGTAGTGAAACATACGCATCACTTCGTTCTCTTTGTAAAATAATGTTTCTATGCAACCCGCCAGGCGTAAAATTTGAAATATCGGAAAAAAGAAGACAGGCCTGTGATGCAGGTAGAAAAACGGACAGTAACAAAAGCAAGTTCAATGAAAATAACAGAAGCAAATATCCATGATTCGTTAAATGTATTGAAACTGAAGCTAAATGTACTGCGTACGATATTATGTCTGTGGCGTCAAGCGTTGTTTCGGATTTGGAGCGCCACTCGAAAATTGCTAAACATATTGAGTGCTTCCAGAGTTCATGTTCGTGTACCAACGTAACAAACTACTTTTCATTGGCAAAATACTTGGGTTGGATAAAAAGTAATGGCAACAGTTCAATATTTCTGACATGGCTTTATTCACAGGGGTACAACATTTACGTACCTTCTATATAGTCGCCCCTCTTATTTATTACCTTTTGCCAAATGTTTGGAAGGCGTCGTACACCATCAGCACGTCCATCTTTGTTGATGTTCCGTATTGACCGCCCTAAAGCACGGATAAGTTCATCTCTGGTATTGTACCGGGTCCCTCGCAGTGGTTCTTTCACTTTGGTGAAAAGATCGTAATCGCATGGATCATATCGGGTGAGTACGGTGGATGTTCCAGTAGTCCGCGTTTTCCGTCTGCCTTGGAGGTACAGCGTGGTGCAGTATTACCCCATCAATGTCATACGCCACAATGAACATCTCCTTCACAGCACTTTGTGTAGGGCGCACTTTCTTTGGACGAGGAGAACCGGGATGCTTCCATTCATTTGATTGGAGTTTCAAGTTTGGTTCATACGAGCGAGTCCAGGTTTCGTCCATAGCGACGATTCGTCCAAGAAAGTCGTCACCTTCCCTTTGGTACCGGTGCAACAAGGCCTTCCCGGAACGCTTTAACCCATCGCGCAACTGTGCGATATGGCAACGCTGCATCGCCACATGCTTCACGCAGTCTCTGAAAACATTCTTGTGCACTATGACCTCGTGGCATTTCAATTTTGGTCCAGGAACGTTGCTCTAGTTTTGTAAGGATGGTCTTAGGGCGCTCGCACTATCCCTATGAAAGTGAACGTTCTACACACTGCAGTAGATTGATGGAGTACTGTCGCCTCTGGCTGCACTAACTCATCTAACAGTCCTTGTTCATGTCCACACAGCTGGCAGCTCTCGAACGCACCATCGTCACGTGACAGCAGTGTTGCCATTACTTTTTATCCAACCTATGTATAAAGTAGACTAGTTAGTATAGCTGAAGGAACTTTGTCGTTCCAAATCGTGAGCCACTTTCAAAGAGACAGGTACATGGATTGCACTTCATTCTATATTCCATACTTTGGTTTCTAAGTTGTTTATTCTTCAAAAGAGAGCAATGAGAATTATTTGTGGTGTCTCTTCTAGAACTCATTGTAAACCACTTTTTGTACAACTAGGAATACTTACGTTGCCGTCAATGTTTATTCTCGATTGCCTTCTGTATGTTAAGCGTAATGTGCATAATCTTCCTACTTGTTCACCCCTTCATAATTATTCTACCCGTTCCAGACTTGACATGTATTTCACCAAGTACAAATATAGTACTACAAGCAATAGTTTTATTTCCATATCTTATAAACTTTATAACTCTTTACCACTGCATATAAGAAACACGTCATATTTTACTTTCAGAAGGATGGTGAGAAGGACATTGATGGCAAATCCAATCTACAGTGTCAATGATTTTAGCAATATTACGTTTTAGATACTATTTGTTTTGACCTCATGTAATTGATAAATCTGTACAGTTAATCTGATTTTATACTATTTCTTTTAAAACTTTTAACCTGTTTTTGTGATTATCTGGTGATTGTATATTTATTTTTTATTTTATTCTTACATTTATTCATATTGTAGTAGCCATGTATTATATATATCTGATGTTGTCTATGGCTGTAAATCGCTGAATGACATTAAATTCATCTAATCTAATCTAGTCTAGTCTAGTCTAGTCTAATCTAATCTATGAGAAAGGCTAGCCCAAATCGAGGGAAATAGCATATCTAACGTTAGTGCGACCGTTAATGGAATACGGAACTACATGTTGGGATCCCTATAGAATATATCAGATAAATTCCTTAGAAAGAATAGGGCAGCTAAATTTGTTAAAGATAAAAGAGAAGATGGAAACGATACGATAAAAGAACTTAAATGGGAAACTTTGGAAAACAGACGTAGGAAAACTAGAATAACATCATTGTATAGAGCACATCTAGGTCAGAAAGCATGGGTAGACATAACGGCTCGGTTAGAAAAGCCAACGTACTATGGTAGAGAACGATCAAGATTTTAAAATCAAATGTAGGAAACAGAAAACGGATGTAGGTAAATTCTCATTTTTAAATAGAACTATAAATGATTGGAATGACCTACCTGCAGCGGTCTTTAAGGGCTGTCCTTCCTTAAGGTGATTCAAGAATAACTTAGAAAGTTGTGTATAAAGTGTAAATTAAAATTAAGGTGACATTTAACATTTAATTTTTTTAAGGTGACATGTATTTATTTAGCCTGACGAGTTACTTCCTTGGTTTGAATTGTAAATTATTTAAAAATAGCGTGTAAGAGGGCCTTAGACTAGAAATGTTTAGTTTAAATGTAGTTCTGTTTATAAGTATGCATAAGGGTGTAATTATTTGACTTAATTGAACTGTTGTATCAGTGAAGCGAGGTGAGTCAGTGAAGTTATGGTTTTACAGTGCAGTGAATAGTTCTGATCAGTGATAATTTATAGCGTCAATGAAATGTGTTCTATAGTGTCAGTGAAATGTGTTATAGTGTGTCAGTGAAATGTGTCCTAAAGTGTCAGTGAAATGCGTCATAGTGCCACTACAGTAAGTGAGATGAGAGTAAAGTGAAAGACTATTGAAACTTATAATAATAATAATAATAATAATAATAATAATAATAATAATAATAATAATAATAATAACAATAATTCTTTATTTATACTGGCAGGGTTAAGGCCATAGGGCCTTCTCTTACACTCTACCAGGTCACAAAGTATTCAAGCAGTTAAAATTTAACAAAAAAGTTACAGAACAGAATACTAATATGTTACAAAGATAAATAATAATAGCATAATAAAATGGACACTAAACAACATGAGAATAATACCATAATAGAAAAAAAAGAAAGTAAAATGCATTGGAATATAGTAAAAGCAACTCATTTAGCACAAATGGTTATGTAGGGCTTATACCTAATTATGTAGGTTGTATTGTAAAATTAGGAATTTTAGGTATTTAATTTATGTTTTATTATTATTGTGTTAAATTGTATTGTGTATTCTTATTGTATTGTGTATTGTATAATTGTATTGTGTGTTGTAAATTTTATTGTGTATTGCTTGCCATTTTATTGTGTGTTGCTTATCATTTTATTGTGTATTGTTTATATTGTGTATACCACTGCCACGGGTGCTTGCCCACTTGTAGTGTAAATAAATACATACATATTATCTGTTTGTCTGTCTACCTTATCTGTCTGTCTGTTTACCTATCTACATACCTACCTACCTACCTACCTATCTATCGTCCACACCTGTGGAGTAACGGTCAGCGCGTCTGGCCGCGAAACCAGATGGCCCGGGTTCGAATCCCGGTCGGGGCAAGTTACCTGGTTGAGGTTTTTTCCGGGGTTTTCCCTCAACCCAATACGAGCAAATGCTGGGTAACTTTCGGTGCTGGACCCCGGACTCATTTCACCGGCATTATCACCATCACCTCATTCAGACACTAAATAACCTAAGATGTTGATACAACGTCGTAAAATAACCCAATAAAAAAACCTATCTATTTATTGAAATATGGATTAATATTCTGGAGCAGATCGTCTGAAACTAAACACATTTTTTTTTGCACAAAAGAAAGCTATAAGAATAATGACCGGTATGCATAAAAGGACATCATTTAAAAATATATTCCAAAATTTAGAAACCTTGACCTTATCTTGTGAGTACATTTTCTCCCTAATGATGTTTTATATTAAAAACCGAGCCACATTTAGTAGACCCTACTAATCAAGACATTCATCATTTTAATACGAGACGTAAAACAGATCTCCATCTAACATCTGTTAGTCTAATCTGTTACAAAAAAAAAAAAAGAGTTTACTATTCATGTAATGATGAACGTGAGAAGAGTTCGGGGCACAAGAAGATATGAGATAATAGAAGACATTAAGATATGTGGGTCATATACGGAGACTAAGAGGAAGGCAGAAAATAGGAACTATTGGAGAATGCTGGGTTTGCAGTGAAAGATATGTAAGTATGTATGTACGTATGCATGTATGTATGCTTCTATGTAGATAAATAGATAAATAAATAAATGGACAAATGAACAAATAAATACAAAGTAAATAAATAAGTAAATAAATGCATAAATAAATAAATTATAACTGAATAAATAAATGAATGAATGGATGGATGAATAAATGAATAAATAAATGAGGGGAAAGGAACTGGTCATCCTACCCCATTATCTTCTGGCTTAATTACTTCATGAGTGGTGTCTTGTTGGTATCACTTGTGAGGTTCAGACCTGTCTTTGAAAAATTGACTAAATAAATAAATAAATAAATGTAGAAATGGACAAATAAATTAACAATGATTAAATGAATGGGTAAATGAATAAATAATTACACGAATAAATGAGTAAATAAATAAATAAGATAATTTGATAAGTAAATAATACGTAAAATAATGTTGTGAACAGGTAAATAAAAATAAATGAGTAAATTAGTAAGCAAATAGGTAAATAAATAAATAAATAGAGAAATGGACAAATAAATTAATAATGATTAAAGGAATGGATAAATGAATAAATAATTACACGAATAAATGAGTAAATAAATAAATAAATAAGATAATTTGATAAGTAAATAATACGTAAAATAATATTGTAAACAGGTAAATAAAAACAAATGAGTAAATTAGTAAGCAAATAGGTAACTAAAAATAAATAAATAAATAACCACCAGGTATTAGTCGCGCGGATGGTAAACGACCCGATGGTCTGACCTTAATTCCATGGTCTAGAGGAAAATCTATAATGTGGGACTCCACTTGCGTTGACACTCTAGCTCTATCTCACTTACCGAATACCTCCAGACACGCAGCATCTGCTGCTGAATTAGCCGTGAAGAAGAAAGTCAATAAATATGCTCATCTTTTAGACAATTATATCTTTGTCCCATTTGCTGTGGAGACCTTCGGTCCTTGGAGTCATGACGCTAAAGTTTTGGTATCTCAAATCGGCCAAATTTTGATCTCCATTACTGGTGATCGCCGTTGCACTACTTATTTGCGTCAACGCTTAAGTATTGCTATTCAACGCGGAAATGCAATGAGCGTTTTGGGTACTCCTCCAGAGTACAGCCCTTTGGACGAACTTTTTCTCCTGTAAAATTTTTTATCTCTATGTAAATCTTTATATTTAGTGTTTATATATGTGTCATTGTAACGGTTAAAAAATAAATAAATAAATAAATAAATAAATAAATAAATAAATAAATAAATAAATAAATAAATAAATAAATAAATAAATAAATAAATAAATAAATAAATAAATGGAGAAATGGACAAATAAATTAATAATGATTAAATTAATAAATAATTACACGAATAAATGAGTAAATAAATAAATAAGATAATTTGATAAGTAAATAACACGTAAAATAATGTTGTAAACAGGTAAATAAAAATAAATGAGTAAATTAGTAAGCAAATAGGTAAGTAAATAAATAAATAAATAAATAAATAAATAAATAAATGGAGAAATGGACAAATAAATTAACAATGATTAAATGAATGGATAAATGAATAAATAATTATACGAATAAATGAGTAAATAAATAAATAAATAAGATAATTTGATAAGTAAAAATAAATACATAAAATAATGTGGTAAACAGGTAAATAAAAATAAATGAGTAAATTAGTAAGCAAATAGATAAATAAATAAATAAATAAATTAGTTGCTAGGCAATAGTCACTACTGGTGCATACCGTAGAATAAGGTAATTTACTAGCTATCACTAGTTACTGCCACGCTATTATTTAAACTGATCGTTTGATCTCGTCGGACTCCATTCAAAAGAAGAATTACTTTTGACATGTTATCGAGTATATCAGAACATGATACAGTAAAGGTACGTGGAGAAGTGTTCCTCAAGATCCGTCGGAGACACCCCATAAATCGCGATCCAATGGCACAAGATTGCCAGCTAAATCTGATGACCGTTAGCAAACTTTCCTTGTGTTATCTATAGACTCTAAATCCACATGTCGAGTGTGAGTTGTGTCGTAAATCGACTGGCAGTAATGCAGGAAATCTCTTTCTCTTCACCGCCTTTTTTAGTTGGTTATTTAACGACGCTGTATCAACTACTAGGTTATTTAGCGTCGATGAGATTGGTGATGGCGAGATGAGGCCGAGGATTCGCCATCTCTTCACCGTAAATGAAATAAAAATAAACAATAAACAATAGAAGTATTCAAGGTCACGAAAAACACGTGTCTGAAGATGGAATTAGCGTTGCAAACTTTGTAATTCAACATGCGGTTGAGGCACCCCACGTTACATAACAAAGGCCTCAGAGTTCAGTTTCCTTGATGCTTGTGTTAATTGGCTTATGTAAGTCGTGGACATCAAAGTGCATTTTACAGGTAACACGGGACACTAAATCCCCGGTAAGTGAACTGCGCTCCACAGAAGCGATCCGATCGTGTGATGCGTCTGCCGAGGATTCACGTGATCCAGCATTTCATTAGCGTGCTAGTCCTCCAGGCAAGCAATCAAGGCCGTGCGATCATTTCTCTGCTGCTGACATCACCCCGAAATGGCAGTAATAGACATATATACTGTACGTAATTAACATGAGAGAGAGTGACACTCAACTTTGTTATTAATGCTGCAATGCATTCTGCAGAAACTTTTGTTACTTCGTTTCAAAATGTCTCCGCTATGTTTAAATAAATAGTGATAGGTATAGTCGCGACGCTCTTATTCCCGGCGTGACTCCTCCTCTTTGCTTACGTCTTAAGAAGTCAAGGCTCTATATAGGTAGTATCGTTCGCCATTTTTGTTCTTTTGTTGCCGAGCTACCAGACGAGGGATCTATTTTCCACATCGTTAAATATTATCATGTCGTAGCTCCTATGATAATAAATCAAACGCACTGTAATTCAGCAAATAATTGAGCGGTAAATAACGTCTTCGTGTGATTTCTGCGAACGCCAACGAAAGAGCCAAAATGGCGGGCGATTATATTAAGTATTTATCCAGCCTTAGGAAATGCTTAACATCTTCATCAGCGAATCACAAGACGCACACGTTTAAATGTAGTCGACCTGCAACGTGATTGGCTGCCGGCTGCGACGGGACTTATAGTAAAATTATCTTATTCCACGGTATATGCACCAGTACTGAATATTGCATAGCAACCAAGTATTTATTTATTTATTTATTTATTTATTCACTTATATGCTTACTAATTGAAACATTTATTTTTATTTACCTATTTAACAAATTTTCTACTTACTTAATTACTTTTTATTTATCAAATTCTCTTATTTATTTATTTACTCATTTATTCATGTAAATACTTATTCATTCATCCATTAACTTATTCATTTTTAATTAATTTATTTGTTCATTTCTCCATTTATTTATTTATCTTTTTAGTTTATTTATTTATTTAGTCAACTGTCCGAATACAGGTCTGAACCTCACAACTGATATCAACAAAACACCATTCATGAAACAATTAAGCCAGAAGATAATGGGGTAGGATGGCCAGTTCCTTTCCCCTCATTCATTCATTCATTCATTCATTCATTCATTCATTCATTCACTCATTCATTCATTCACTCATTCATTCATTCATTCAGTTTTAATTAATTTATTTATTATGCATTATTTATTTACTTTGTATTTATTTATTTGTTCATTTGTCCATTTATTTATCTGTTTACTTATTTATTTATCTGTTTACACAAATTGTTGAATATTTTAGCACATGATGGTATTCCAAATCAATTTATAACAGCTATTTACAATATTTATAATAATAATCATATACAGGTTAGGATTGAAAACAAATATTCAGAATGGAAACGAATAAATCAAGGAGTGAGACAGGGTTGTAGCTTATCTCCTCTATTATTTATAATATACATGAATCACATTATTAAGGAATGAAGATTGAAACCACAAGGAAGTATACCGATAAGTCGTTTGTCCCAAATAGATACTTTATTATTTGCTGATGATATTGTGTTTATGGCAACTTAAGAAGATAATTTACAACGTTTGGTTTACAACTTTAATCAAATGGCAGAAAGTTTCAATATGGAAATTTCAACTGACAAATCTAAAGTGATGGCTTTTTTAGGAAAGGAACCAGTCCGTAGCAAAATATGCATCAAAAATAAGATCATCGAACAAGTCAAAAATTTTAGTTATCTCGGTTACCAAATTTCATATGAAGAAGAAAAGGATTTGAATGAGAAAATTATTAAATTCAACAGAGCAATGGGGATAATTAATCAGATATTCAAACCAACCTTAGTACAAAAACACACGCGCACCAGAATTTATAAAAAATTGGCCAGACCTATACTCTGTTTTGGTGGTGAAGCTTGGACGATTCGTAATATTGATTCACAAAGATTAACGGCGGCAGAAATGAGATTTATGCGTCGTACAGCGGGATACACGAGAATGGATCACATTAGAAATTTTGACATTATGAAAGAACTGCAGATTGAACCGATTACGGAATACATACAGAAATACAGACAAAACTGGAGATCACATGTCATCAGAATGCCTCGTTCTAGAATTCCACGCCAAATTTTAAATTACCATCTTGTGGGCAAGAGATAGAGATCCTTGGGCAGACCGTTCAAGCGTTGGCAAGAGACCGTAACGGCCCACTAGGCGCAATACATGCAAGGATGATGATGATGATTTATCTGTTTACGTATTTATTTGTTGTTGTTTAGTCAACTATCCGAAGACATATTTGAACCTCACAAGTAATACCAAAAAGGCACCACTATGTTTTGAAGCTCTGTTTACATGCGTTTGAAAGCAAATAAAAGAGCATAGTTAGACCGGTAAACATTAGGAAAGACCCCATTTTATACTTTAGAATCCATATTTCTTATATTATTATAAGATTAAAATTTAAATTTTAACATTTCCGTTACAATCTTATTGCAATTATCGTGTCTGTCGATTTGAACCGTACTACAATTCATTGTTATTTTACTCCTATTTGCGAAGATAAATTATCGAGTAAACAATATAATAATAATAATAATAATAATAATAATAATAGTAATAATGATGATGATGATGATGTATCTGTTTGGCTTAAATGCATTTCCAATTTTCAACACCGATGTTTTAAACAGTAACATTTTGTTCCTTTTACTACCCTTTGTTTTATCAATGTTAGCCATAATTACAATATTATTGCTTTAATCTAGTTATTTACTGTATTAACAGCAGCGATAAGTACACTTCATTGTGTATAAGAAATACGTTTCTGTTAATTATGTCAAAATAAATTTGTAAAGATTCAAAGAGTTGAGTTATCATTTAATGATCTCGCATAAAATGTCTGTCTGATTTAACACAAAAATCAATGAAGAAGCAATGTGACAAAATGCAAATTGAGGTTATATTTTATTTTAAATTAATCATCACTATTTCTGACCAGTGAGGAAATATTTTTTTTTTTTTAGTTTTGTACTAAATTAAACGGTCAGGATAAACTATAAAAATATACAATAAGAAAGGATATATTAAGTTACCATAATGTTTCTAGGTTTTCCCAATCATCTATCACACATTTGGCCGGTTTCTCCAAGTATTGTTAGAACATTTAACGAATGTTAAACTCTAAACAGTTTGTTAAAACTCTAAACAGTTTTTTCATGTCTTCAACACTAGTTTGGCTTAACAGATTGTTAAGTGTTTGTTAACTTTAATGGCCAGTTTTTCCCCCCTAATGTTTAATTTTGCTTAACGAATGTTAAATTAACAGTCTATTTATTTTTAACGCTTTGTTAATGTATTTTCCATTTGTTCAACATAATTTTGTTTAAGATATCCAACACTTAACTATAACGTCTGTTAGCACTATTTTAATTACTCAACAGTAGTTGGTAATGATTCTACACATGTAAGACAATTTTTGATTGGCTAAAATTAATCTTTAAATTCTATATTATAGAGTGAGTCATGAAACTTGCATAAAATGACAACCTGTTATAGTAGGCCACGCTTCATAAAAAAAGTTGACAAATGAAAGTTGTAGGTGACGTGCTGAATAATAATTACAAAGTAAGGTTATATTTCCTCATTGCTATTATGGATACGAAATACGAAAGAAATAAAATAACACTGATGTATTTAAACAGTCCAAAGTATTTTTTAAATGTTATATTACCAGTCATGCTAAACATTCCCTACAGAGAGACACAAAATATTAATTTCGCAACTTCTGTTCGAACAGCTGTGGAGACATCAGCCATATTTAACTAACTGTTAAACGAGTTAACTGCCCGAAATCCTACATTTAAAATTGACAAACTGTTAACAATCTGTTAAACCAAACTGGTGTTGAAAACATACAATTTTATTAATTAACAAACCGTTTAGAGTTTAACAGTCGTTAAATTTTCTAACAATACTTGGAAAAACCGGCCATAAATGTAGGATTTTAGGCAGTTAACTCATTTAACAGATAGTTATATATGGCAGATGGCACCACAGTTGTTCAAACAGAAGTTGTGAAAATAATATTTTATGTCTCTCTTTAAGGAATGTTTCGTGAATGACATAATATAATATGAAAAAGACATTTTGGAACGCTAATATAGAGAAGATATCTAATCTTCAAAAGTGATATATTGAATATTTAGAAAATGTGGAATCTCAACGTGGCAAGGTAACTAGGAATAATGATTTACATACTATGCATGATATTCAAATGATGACAGTATACATTTTCAAAACAAACAGGCCTCAAAATTTTATAAGAAATTTAAACCAGACTTGAATATCCTACAAACAGAAATAGACCACTTACTTCAATTCAGCATCTACTAATTTTCTTCATTCTAGATACTGGCTCTTTTCAACTAACTATAGCCAATGTCAATAGTGTTTCAAAATGCACAGTGAGTATTATATTAAAAAGGTTTCAGCAAAAAGTCCTTCTTTGCGAAGTCATAATTTTAGCATTAGGTACCATAACCTTACTTTGTAATAATATTATTATTCAATAGTAATAACCTACAACTTTCATTCGACCACCTCTTTGGTGTAGGGGTCAGCATGCTGGTCTCCTACGCAGAGGGCCCGGATTCGATTCCCGGTCAGGTTGAATTTCCTGGTTGAGCTTTTCAGGGTTTTTCCTCAACCGTAAGGCAAATGCCAGGAAATTCGGGCCACAACATCCCTGAAAATCACCGGCCTCATTCATCACCGAAATCATATTCATAACAAATCAGTAATATTATATACAGTCGCTGTCTAGTTCACAACAATAGAACCAGTCTCAAAAATAGTACACAGGCCTTCGGATTTCAACCAAAGATTAACTCGCGATATGACCAAAGATGTTAAAGCGAGTATAAATTACAGCGAGGGGGGGGGGGAACTTTCATTTGTCTTCTTTATCGATCATGGTCTACTGTACCAGGTTATAATTTTATACATGTTTCATAACTTACAGAATTTAAAGAATAATATCAGCCAATAAAAAATTGCCTTACATGTGCAAAATCATTACCAACTACTGCTATTGAGTAGTTAAAATAGTGTTAACAACTGTTATAGTTAAGTGTTGGTTGTTTTAAACAAAATGATGTTGAAGAAAAGGAAAATACATTAACAAAAAGTTAAAAATAAACAGGCTGTTAATTTAACACTAGTTAAGCCAAATTAAACATTTCTTGAAGAAACTGGCCAATTCTCTTTTAATGTCATGCTTTTACAATTATTCGATAAATTGTATATATGCAACAATTCCGTACTAATGGCCAGTTTGTCAAAGTAATGTTTAATTTTGCTTAACGAATGTTAAATTAACAGTCTGTTTATTTTTAACGCTTTGTTAATGTATTTTCCATTTGTTCAACATAATTTTGTTTAAGATAACCGACACTTAACTATAACGTCTGTTATCACTATTTTAACTACTCAACAGCAGTTGGTAATGATTCTACACATGTAAGACAATTTTGATTGGCTAAAATTAATCTTTAAATTCTATATTATAGAGTGAGTCATGAAACTTGCATAAAATGACAACCTGTTATAGTAGGCCACGCTCCATAAAAAAAGTTGACAAATGAAAGTTGTAGGTGACGTGCTGAATAATAATTACAAAGTAAGGTTATATTTCCTCGTTGCTATTATGGATACGAAATACGAAAGAAATAAAATAACACTGATGTATTTAAACAGTCCAAAGTATTTTTTTAATGTTATATTACCCGTCATAAGCTAAAAATTCCCTACAGAGAGACATAAAATATTAATTTCGCAACTTCTGTTCGAACAGCTGTGGAGACATCGGCCATATTTAACTAACAGTTAAACGAGTTAACTGCCCGAAATCCTACATTTTAAATTAACAAACTGTTAACAATCTGTTAAACCAAACTGGTGTTGAAAACGTACCATTTTATTAATTAACAAACTGTTTAGAGTTTAACAGTCGTTAAATTTTCTAACAATACTTGGAAAAACCGGCCATACATCTATCAATTTTTTTTTATCTATATAGCCTGCTGAACTGAGATGTCATTTTTGTAACAATCCCGCTGTCAGACGCTGGGACAGTTGCCGGCTATTCAAGCGATCCATGACGCAATCTTGTGCAGACTGAGGCCCAGTTTAACCAAGCTTCGTTAAAATAACGCTAACAGCATGTTAACTAACGTGTTGTTAAAAATTAAACATCCTGTTAGTGTAATAGTGTTTCATCAATCATTTGAGGTACTTTGGTTAGCTAACATGATGTTAAGAATAATGTAACAGGAATCAAAGAAGCAGTGATTGTATGAAAGTTTTTCTGAATGTGCCTTTAATTGGTGTAGTCATTTGTTTTAGCGGAAAACTGTATATATTTTACATTATGGAAGTATTGGAGGATCAATATACGTAATTACAACGGAAATCGAGAAAAAGAAACGTGTGAGGAGTAGTAATTTTACCTCACATGAGAAATACAATTATTTCAGTACATGTAGCAATTAATTATAGGAATGTAATTGAGCTCAAACGTAGTGATGAAACTTTCATTAGGAAAAGGAACAATCATGGGTCTCTTTAACCCAAGATTTTCAATCGCCATTTGGATGTGAAAACGCGAACTAC
This sequence comes from Periplaneta americana, assembly GCF_040183065.1. Classification (NCBI taxonomy): domain Eukaryota; kingdom Metazoa; phylum Arthropoda; class Insecta; order Blattodea; family Blattidae; genus Periplaneta; species Periplaneta americana. Next base: position 161,254,706 of record NC_091123.1, read on the forward strand.
CATGAAACAAATCAATGTTATGAAAATATTAAAACAAAAATTAAGTTGGTTCATGCACAAGATACAGTGGAACATTTGAAAACTGACGGTGGTACTTTCACTCTCAAAGTTGACATTTGTGCGAAGATTATTTCAATTATCTAGGATCAAATAAAACCAAGGGTGGGGCGTAGAAATTGGTTATCATTATTTTATACTAAACCTTGTTTTGAAATTAAGACTAGTATTGTCTCATAAAAAACCAACAAAAAAATTTGCGGATTATCCACAAATAAGACAATTTATAAAGAAAAAGAGTTGCACTATTTCTCATTGCGTTGGGATGGCGTCCTAGAAGTACATTCTTGGCATTAAAGGCTCACGCGCATTAATATGTAACAGATGACAAGCGCGGAACTTTCGACATCAATTTTCAGACAATCATGGATGTTAGAGGTATATTGGATATTATCCAAACCTTTTCATGAGGCAATAAGAACACGTTAAGAACTTTACAAGATATGAGATTGATAAGAAGAAGAGTGTGTAGTTCCCTAGTACCTGGTACTCGTTACATAAGTCGTTTGTGTGTTTACACAGTAGCTGATTTCTGAAAAGAATTTTAATAGTTTGTTACTAGGTGTGTTTCTAGTCAGTTTGTAATATATTTTTGGTCCAGGGAAAATATACATTTTTTATGATTATACAACAATGGCTGACTTAACAGCTTATGTAGCGAGTATCGGGTACTAAGAAACTTCCGAAGAGTGAGATGCAAAGTTAGAAATTTTAGACGATATTGCTCTCTGGGATGGAGACATACAGGAACATGACCCAACATATTTATGAACGATAACGTAATAGCCTACAGTTCTATTATTTCTAATGCATACACCAAAATTGCCTATTAAAATTATATAATGCAAAGTTCGTAAGCTATTTAAATAATTTATTTCTTTAAAATAAAAAATACACCCTGGACCACTGTCAAACCTTAAGGGTCATCTGGGCATAAGTCTACAACTCTTCCCAAAATCATGTCGAAGTAACTCCTTTTCTTTAAAATGTCCATTCTTTTCTCTTCGACACATCGCTGTAGCCACTGACACAATCCTTAAAACTTGGCTACCATTTTGAACAATTACAATCACCGAGATATATCGATTCACTTAATCGAAACCTTAGTGCAGTTTATTCACGATGCGGAAGGAAGAAAATAGTTCCGATGAAAGAAAATTGCATCGTAGAATACACAAGCAGTCGGTAGAATTATACACGAGACATATGACCCGTTCTAGTGCATTGATAAATAGTGCAACTCTATTTCTTTATAAATTGTCTTATTTGTGGATAATTCGCAATTTTTTTTGTTGATTTATTATCAGACAGTACTAGTCTTAATTTCAAAACAAGGTTTAGTGTAAAATAGCGATAACCAATTTCTACGCCGGACCAGAACCAAAAGAAAATGAAGATAATTGTGATGCTGAATATTACAGTGGTAAGCGTTAACATTACTTTCATATCTCGTATACGTAACATATCTTCACACTGTTAAATCAGTGCAGTAAAAAAGTATCGTTTTGAAAATCTGCAATTATATCTGAGTATTACTACTGAATAATAATCACAGAAACGCTTACGTTAATAAGCACACATATTCTGTTTACTGCTGATACAGTGCTAAAATTAATATCAATCATTTTAGTATTTATGAATATATCTATTCTGAATAATTAAAAATGCTGAAGTAGTGATTACAGCTAATTGTTTTAATTGCTAATATATTTCGATATAATAATTCTATTTGTAACGTATGTTTCCTGGCAGCCATGATTCACTCTGTAACAGGATGTTAAGGATTTAACTGCGGGAGTATGCTATGTTAATTTGACAGTGGTTTTAACATTGTGTTAGCAGTAACAATAGTTGATGAAACCTCTCTTCCGTTAAGTTTACTGTTAAACTGCCTTAACGATATGTTAAATATTTAACAAAGGTTGGTGAAACTGGGCCTGAATGTAAGATTTCGGGCAGTTAACACGTTTAACAGTTAGTTAAATATGGCCGATGTCTCCACAGCTGTTCGAACAGAAGTTGCGAAATTAATATTTCGTGTCTCTTTGTAGGGAATGTTTAGCACATGACTGGTAATATAACATTTAAAAAATACGTTGCACTGTTTAAATACATCAGTGTTATTTTATTCCTTTCGTATTTCGTATCCATAATAGCAATGAGGAAATATAACCTTACTTTGTAATTATTATTCAGCACGTCACCTATAACTTTCATTTGTCAACTGTTTGTTTATGGAGCGTGGCCTACTATAACAGGTTGTCATTTTATGCAAGTTTCATGGCTCATTCTATATAAAATAGAATTTAAAGATTAATTTTAGCCTATCAAAAATTGTCTTACATATGTGGAATCATTATCAACTGCTGTTGAGTAGTTAAACTAGTGCTAACAGACGTTATAGTTAAGTGTTGGTTATCTTAAACAAAATTATGTTGAACAAATGGAAAATACATTAACAAAGCGTTAAAAATAAACAGACTGTTAATTTAATATTCGTTAAGCAAAATTAAACATTACTTGTACAAACTGGCCATAAGAATTGAAAAGTGGGGAAGACGTCCTTCCCATAACACTTTCAGTAACCTCAACGGGTAAATTCTAGTGCAAACATTGAGTTAGCTACTGATAGCAGCCTAAAAAGCTATAAGTTCTAGATAAAACCACAGTCTACTATATACAGTCACGAAGCTTGGGATGATTTTTTTGCCAACGAGTTGCATTTGTTGCTATAGTTGCTAGCCGCTTGGAGCGCTGTGAGTACTAGGAACAATAGACTGTGTCACTGCCATCGTGATCTAATACAGGCCGTAAGGCAGACCATGTGACTCGCTTAACCCGATCACGAAGGGAGGCGTTTCAACCATATAAATTAATTGGAATGCATAAAGAGTAACATATGTTTCTCTAAAATGCAGTGTAATTCCATTAATAAAATTTAAAACAATGATTAGGGGACACTTCAGACATAATTTATTGCGAGTTAAGGTGTAATATTATTTTTGGTGTGAAAATTACGTTGTTCTTATGTGTAATACCTGCCTTTATTTCGATTAAATATTTCGAAATTCTTGTACATTTATTTATGCACGATTCAATAATTTTCAGTTGCACCGCACGAATATTTAGATATGTTCAAATTATAGGTTATGTTTACTGTACCAATTGCCCCTTTCTGTCTAATTTTAGTGATCTCCAATGCCTTGCCATTCATATGAAAATTATAGGTTATGTTTAGTATATTTAACTATATTCCTAAATTCGCAATCATACATTATAATTAAGCATAATATCATGTATGATATCCCGGACATTCAATTTGTCTGTATTGTAATACTACAATTGAGTACTATATTATTGTATTTAAGAGACGAAGTAACACAATCGTACGTACACTAATTTCATAGGAGTGGTATGGTAAATGTTTTGTCTAAAATTAAGGAAGGTAGATGTGCTAAATTGAAATCACGATAAAAATTCTTTTTTATTAAACCTCAAAATAGCTTCCATTCTAAACTTAAAATGTTGATGCGAACAGATTATATTAACATATAAAATTCTCTTCACATTAAAATAACACAGTTTTGTAATTATTTCTGCAACATATTATGCAACAAGAAGTAAACGGAACTTATGGATACATTACACTAAATAAAGCTTAGCAATGATACGCAATAAAGTTATAGTATAATATTTCACCGAGCTCCATACACTGAAATAGAAAACACGAACAAACATTACGGCCTGGTCTAGATCGAAAAGGCATTGACTGTGCCGTATTTCGTATTTTTGTGAGAAGCTATGTAAACTGTGAAATGTTCGTTATCGGTTGTAATAACTGAAAATGGCTAAAATACAATAATTTTAATAATAATATGGGACAGGGAGACATTTGTAGTACTATAAATTGTAAGAAAAATAGGTTAGAGTTAGGCTATCCTTATTCCGAAAGATCGAGGAAGGCGAGTTTATAGAATATAATATATAGTTTATGAAAATAATATATAAACTTTATGTATTTCATATTTCAATGGTGGAAGGAAGGTCTTAATTTCTTCAAAAGAACACGATATCGAAAGTACAATACATTTTATGGTCTGCTAGGGAAAGAGTCAGTGATGAGGCTATAGTGCGATCCTGGTGGTGAGCAACTAATCTATGTTTGCATATTAAGGGTAAGCGTTCACTACATCTTATCGCACGCGTCGGACTAATCGCACGGATCGGAAAAAGACTATCTTTGCTATAATTGTTATGTAACCGCGTTCACTACATCGTATCGCACGCGTCGGACGAATCGCACGGATCGGAAAAAGACTATCTTTGCTGTAATTGTTATGTAACCGCGTTCACTACATCGTATCGCACGCGTCGGACGAATCGCACGGATCGGAAAAAGACTATCTTTGCTGTAATTGTTATGTAACCGCGTTCACTACATCGTATCGCACGCATCGGACGAATCGCACGGATCGGAAAAAGACTATCTTTGCTGTAATTGTTATGTAACCGCGTTCACTACATCGTATCGCACGCATCGGACGAATCGCACGGATCGGAAAAAGACTATCTTTGCTGTAATTGTTATGTAACCGCGTTCACTACATCGTATCGCACGCATCGGTCGAATCGCACGGATCGGAAAAAGACTATCTCTGCTGTAATTGTTATGTAACTGCGTTCACTACATCGTATCGCACGCGTCGGACGAATCGCACGGATCGGAAAAAGACTATCTTTGCTGTAATTGTTATGTAACCGCGTTCACTACATCGTATCGCACGCGTCGGACGAATCGCACGGATCGGAAAAAGACTATCTTTGCTGTAATTGTTATGTAACCGCGTTCACTACATCGTATCGCACACATCGGTCGAATCGCACGGATCGGAAAAAGACTATCTTTGCTGTAATTGTTATGTAACCGCGTTCACTACATCGTATCGCACGCGTCGGACGAATCGCACGGATCGGAAAAAGACTATCTTTGCTGTAATTGTTATGTAACCGCGTTCACTACATCGTATCGCACACATCGGACGAATCGCACGGATCGGAAAAAGACTATCTTTGCTGTAATTGTTATGTAACCGCGTTCACTACATCGTATCGCACGCGTCGGACGAATCGCACGGATCGGAAAAAGACTATCTTTGCTGTAATTGTTATGTAACCGCGTTCACTACATCGTATCGCATGCATCGGACGAATCGCACGGATCGGAAAAAGACTATCTTTGCTGTAATTGTTATGTAACCGCGTTCACTACATCGTATCGCACGCGTCGGACGAATCGCACGGATCGGAAAAAGATTATCTTTGCTGTAATTGTTATGTAACCGCGTTCACCACATCGTATCGCACGCATCGGACGAATCGCACGGATCGGAAAAAGACTATCTTTGCTGTAATTGTTATGTAACCGCGTTCACTACATCGTATCGCACTCATCGGACGAATCGCACGGATCGGAAAAAGACTATCTTTGCTGTAATTGTTATGTAACCGCGTTCACTACATCGTATCGCACGCATCGGACGAATCGCAAGGATCGGAAAAAGACTATCTTTGCTGTAATTGTTATGTAACCGCGTTCACTACATCGTATCGCACGCATCGGACGAATCGCACGGATCGGAAAAAGACTATCCTTGCTGTAATTGTTATGTAACCGCGTTCACTACATCGTATCGCACGGATCGGAAAAAGACTATCTTTGCTGTAATTGTTATGTAACCGCGTTCACTACATCGTATCGCACTCATCGGACGAATCGCACGGATCGGAAAAAGACTATCTTTGCTGTAATTGTTATGTAACCGCGTTCACTACATCGTATCGCACGCGTCGGACGAATCGCACGAATCGGAAAAAGACTATCTTTGCTGTAATTGTTATGTAACCGCGTTCACTACATCGTATCGCATGCGTCGGACGAATCGCACGGATCGCAAAAAAAGACTATTTTTGCTGTAATTGTTATGTAACCGCGTTCACTACATCGTATCGCACTCGTCGGACGAATCGCACGGATCGGAAAAAGACTATCTTTGCTATAATTGTTATGTAACCGCGTTCACTTCATCGTATCGCACGCATCGCCTCACGGCAAATTAATCCACGTTCCTCGGATGGGGAACTTCTCCGATGCGTGCGATCATGGCCTTCTTTAATAAATCAATTTTTTAATTGGTCAACTGTTACTATATGTTGTGCCATGTTCAGTGTCGCGCCAAAATGGCAGACGGAAAACTTATTTCGCTTGTAGAAAATTGCGAAGAATTATATAATTTGAGGCGTTTCCATTACAGTAATCAAGTCATTTCTTGCAAATATATTATGTAACCAATATCCAATATTTCTTTCGTTTCTTCCTCTTCAATTAAGACGCATGAAGCAATTACAAATTTCTTATTCGCTAACAGACGTAATTAATAGACCTAACCTCAACTCCTCTGCTTTCAGTAACGTCAATATCGTACGACGTCATGTTTTAAACAGCTGATAGGGGAATCTGATAAGGTGAAGCCGTTACAGTGAACGCACTGCACTTAAAATATCCGTTGCGTGCGATTCGTACGGGCAGTGCGATACGATGCAGTGAACGCTTACCTTTAGTAATTATTGAGCTTCGTGACTGTATATATTAGAATGTGATAAAACTATAGCAGAATAGTCAATGTAGCCTTTACTTGAAAAACTAATTACAGAGTGTCAATATTCGTGCAACATTTGTTAGTAATAGAAATCATAGAATGTTACTAGAATAGTAAAAGCCACATCTGCAGCTCAGTAATATGTACAGCAGTTAACAGCACACACTTCATTTATTTTAACAAGCAATCAACTTGAACACGAGCGACATTCATTTCAACGTGCATTGCAACACGAACGAATTATTTTTTACGTAGGTTATGTTTTCCTGGAAATTTAATGGATCTCATTCAATTAAATTACACAATTTTAATGCATTGACCAGTGGGAACGTAATTCGTTATTTTGAACTTCCTCTGCACACGATTAAGCTCTCTGCGAAAACATTACACAGCTTTATCAGGACTCTGTTATATTTATAAAAATATCCATCTGGAAAGAAAACTGAAGTAAATCAACTGGAAACGAATAAAACTGAACAGATATCTACAAGAGATTGCTTTGCTGTCATATGCTCTTCATTACAAGCCAAACAACCGACTACATAATCAAGCTATACCCAAACAACAAATGTTTCAACTAGCAAGTCACTGTGTTTATATTAATACAGGGACATCATTTTATTTTTACTAACATTTCTAATATTAACCTGGCTATACCTTTGGATTAATGATTGAGATTCGAAAACACCGTTTGCTACCCCCTTCCACGACTGGAGTTCGATGATACAAACAAATCACTTTACTAGGTATAGGAAGGAAGAAAAGTAGTTCATCCATTTACGTAAACTAGGAAATATCGCGATTTTGAGTTCGATAATTTTCATCAGGTTTTTGTTTAATCAAAATACAGTACAGCATTAGCAATAAGTGTTTTTACTCACGAACTGAGTTATCCATGCGAACGTATTCATTATGCAGTGAATATTATACTGTGTAGAGCACATTAGCGTACAATATAGAGAATGAAGTTAAATTGAAAAATAATCATAATATGGATATTTAAACACATTTTTTAAAATGGCAGCCGTTCATTTCGATACAGACATCAGTACTTTTGTGCATACTATCAATCTACAGACTATTTTACCTAATTCTAATTAGGCCTACCAGTTTCGTCCTTCGTACTAGTAACTCGTGTTGAAATAATTCTGTACCTACTCTATAAAAGAGCATCTTACGTACTGTAAATTCAATCTTCACTTCTGCCCGATCCGAAAAGATAAAATTACTCAGACATGCTATCTACTGTCCGTCCAAGTGGTTTTGTCGCAGGGTCATAGAAAGGGGGCAAATCACGTGACAGTTAATTACTTAACGATGTCTTTTTATTTAAGTTATTTTAAACAGTTGTATAATATTATATAGACATCCAATTCCTAACAGAAATTAATGTTTTCAGAAAAGAACAAAGACAGCCCAGCTACTAGCCTTTACAGAGGGGCGAGCAGAAGCGGGTGGGGGAAACCGGGATGCGAAGTAGGTAAACGGATGACAGTACCTGTGCGAAAATATGATTCAATATTGAAAGTTCTTTCGTCACTGGAAAACGCGAACATATTTCTGGAACGTACTATACTCACTAACTCAGTACTGCTTACTTTGATTGCATACGCGGCCTTGGTTCTGTGTGGAGTACGGTTGGAAGTTTACTAGTAGAGGGGATGGGAGTGAAGTACATTCAAAACTCAGGTACAATTAAAATTGAAGTAAAAATAAAATGATGTCCCTGTATAAATCTTTATTTAGCTTCTACAGTAAGAGGATTTTCCTTATTATCATGAAGAGAATGGGACGTAGTCCTCTTAACCTATAGGCCTATGACTTACTGAGAAATACAGATTTAAATAAATTAAGACGTAGTTCGTTAATGGTGACGAGATTAAAATTATAAGAAACAGGAGAGGAAAGGAAGTATCCTAACACAACTGTATCAGCATCATCTTTGTTTTTGGCCAAACATAGAGCTCCAGTCCAGTACTATGATAGATAATTTTGTGTTGGAATCTCTAAGTGTATAATCATACAGGCACTAAAGAACCTGAAGAAATGACTACTAGAAGCCTAGGGTGCTATGCATAGACATTTCGCTAGTCCGCGCTACGAGCGTGCTAAACTAGCCCCGGCTATAGACTGATTACTTGTACAGCTATCATATCATATCATATCATATCATATCATATCATATCATATCATATCATATCATATCATATCATATCATATCATATCATATCATATATCGCTAACACTGGTTTATGAACACGAAAAACGTTAGTTTGCTGATCATCCACCGGAAGCCCGCGCTAAGAATGTCTATGAATATGGCCCCTAGATATTTGCAACAGCTATAAGACAGGCTAATTTTTTATTAGAGAATTAGGGTGCCCGTGCTACGAGCATGCTAAACTAGCCCCGGCTATCGACTGATTACTTGTACAGGAATCATATCATATGATATCGTTAACACTTGTTTATGAATACAAAAAACGTTAGCTCACTAATCATCCACCGGAAGCCCGCGCTAACAATGTCTATGAATACTGCCCTTAGAGATGAACAACGATCGAGAAAGCAAGACTAACAGCGCCCGCAAAGCCGAAAACCCGCACGACAATGTTCTATACGTCGCGTCGTTGACGTAAAGACTGCTTGTGAGTGTTTCGAGACGTCGAGATTGATCACTCCCGAAGTCCCGAACGTCAAACAGCCTTGAATCGCCACAGTTGTTTATACCTGACTGAATGTTTATATACTTTGGCAACTGTTATAGGCCTATAGGCCCTATGTATAAACAATCAAGTAGCCTATTTGAAACATCATCTCTTCCTTTCAGTGTATAATAATCCATTTCCCAGTCTTTATTTAATTACAAGGCCCTTATTAAAAGGCTAGAAATTTTCTTTTCATATGTTTGAGATCAAGTGTGCAATCTCAAGTAAAAATATATTAACATTATGTTTTATGTTTCTTAGAAATGCAAATTTATTTGTTTATATTTATATAACCATATGTAAGTAATATCTAATAGAACCAGAACATTTTGATAACTAAGATACTGTTCTGTTTTGTCTTTTTGTCTCATTTAAACATATATAATGTTATTCATTTCAATGATGTTTGTTATTCAAAGTTACGAAATCTTTCCACGCCGACCAAATGCTATTTCGAGAATGATGAGCGAGACTCGAAGCGCACGAGAATGACGAGACGAGACTCGAAAGACAAATGCAGCGAACACAGCGAGCGAGAGCGACCGTTAGTTTTCTTCATCTCTATAGAGAACCAAACCTGACTCAAACAGCTACTGGCCTTGAAAAGGAGAATTCTAAGATGGGTAACCGAACTTTTGACTGGACATTGCCACCTAAATAAGCACCTACACATACAGACGTGGACAAATTATTAGACTAAAACGTTTTTCTTGGAACATAATATAATTCGTCATATCAACTATCAGTATAATTCACAGAGTATCTATCGTTGTAAATATAATTGTTTACATCTTATGGTATATTTTTCCAATGGTTAAGTATATTTTTTTGAATATGTTGGTACTAATGGTGTTTTAATTATATACTGCAGAAGATATTCCCCCCATGGCCTGCAAGAAGACCGGACATGAACGAAGATCCCCTTCAAAATTTTATGAGTTATGATCAACTGTGTAAGCAAGTTTTAATCCTGGTTGAGTGTAAGAGAAGGCCTTAAGGCCTTAACTCTGCCAGGTTAAATAAAGCCATTATTATTATTATTATTATTATTATTATTATTATTATTATTATTATTATTATTATATATTCCGATGCGATATATTGTTAAAAGTTGTGTAATCAAGATGTATAATAAATTGTGTTAAACTTCTGCTCTGTCTGTTCTTTAAAGATACGTTGCTTATTCCGAATTAAGTGAAACAAGTCATTTAATTTGAAAGAATGGATGTAACTTGCGTACGCTTAATAAGAAACGATGTTATAGGAACTTCAGAATTAAGTAATTACATACTGATTACATAATGAGATCAAAAGAGGTAGTTACATAAAATTTACCTCATAAAATAAAAATAAACATAGTGAAATACATATTAATTTGTTAGAATCAAATGCGAATCACATAAAAACAGAAGCCGATAATTCAATAAAAAAAGAAAAATGTATACAGTAAAAATAAAAATAAACACATTAGTATACATATTAATATTAGATTACAATTAAGTAGGACTTACATAATTAAATCAGAAACCGACAATTGAATAAAATGTACACAAAAAATAGATTAATAATAAAAAACAACAACACAGTGGGATACATATTGGCGTTAAGTGATAAATAAACACGATTTAGATAACAAAAAAAAAAATAAATAAAAGTAAAAAGAAATAAAAATAAATACAGTGGAACACATTTGCAACACGTTAGGTCTGACAACTCATCATAAGATACTTTTCTAATTTACATTTAAATGAAATTAAAGTTCGGCAGCCCTTGACTTCAGGAGGCAGAGAATTCCAGTGACGAGAAGTAGCAACAGTGAAAGATGAAGAATAAAGAGATGATGTGTGCAGTGGTATTTCTAGCGTGTTATCATATTGTGACCGAGTATTTAAGTTATGATACTGAGAAAGACTGTGGAATCGGACAGATAAGTAAGAGGGAGTAGAGGTGTGCAAAATTCGGTATAAGAGAGAAAGGGAATGTAACTTTCTCCTCTCATTTAACCTGAGCCACAATAATTTATCGAAAGAAGGCGAAATGTGATCGTAGTAGCGGACATTACAAATGAAACGAACACACGCATTATGAACACGTTGCAGTTTCTCGGATAAATCCACCCTGAGATCACTGAATAAAGCGTCACAATAATCGAAATGAGGCATAGTAAGAGTCTGTACAAGCGTCTGCTTTAATTTAGCTGGATAGTGGTACAATCTTTTTAATGAGTGAAGAGTGGAAAATACTTTCTTGCACGTGTGTTTGATATGCGTGTCCCAGGTAAGGTTAGATTCAAAATGAACTCCCAGGTTTTTTACAGTTGAACTGAATGGAATGATCGCTTTATTCAGAGTCACTGGAGGAAGATTCAGCTTATTAATATCGGGGATTAATCTTTTATTCGAAAATAAGATAGCCTGTGATTTATCTGTATTTAAGTTAAATCCGAATACATACATACATAATACATATTCCGAAGACAATTTATTAATTTATTTAAATATATTTTGAATATGTCACGCCTAGTGACACCATGAGAACATGAAAAAAGTTGACTTCAGACTGTAACAGATCATATGGTCTGCGACATACGAGATCGATAACAACTCGCATGGAGTTGGACGATGACGACGTAGCTTGTTTGCTAGAACTTCTTATATTTAAATCCTCTGTCGCTATCTTTCACTCTTGCTGTTACGGGCTTCAGATATTCGAACCGTGAATAATTACCGACGGTAGAATTTGAGCTTTTATAGATATTGCAGTGAAACATTCTGGTTCATATGATGTTATGATGTACTGCGTATTTCTATTTTAAAGTACCTAGTCTACATAATATTAATTAAACTATTCTAGAAACTCCTGGTATCGAAGTTCGAAATTAAAAAGTATGAAAGTAAGGATAGAGTATCGAACCCTTTCAGGCAGTTGAAACATTCAAACGAACATAAAACTCTAGCTAAGAGCCAAGAATTATTCTCGAGAGACCCGCGTATCATAATTGAAGCGTTGGTCCGAATAACGGTCTATGTTTCAATCTGCCAACTGTGCAAGAGGAAAAAAAATGTTACATCGTAATTCGCTCATAATTTGGTTACCAGACATAATGTCCAGAATTATAATATCCATATCTCAAAATGTCAATGGAATAATGTCCACGTTGAAAATGTTCACGTTAAATCGTCCAGAGTCAAAATGTCCATAGTTCTATAATATCCATTGCATTTTTTTCACCTCTTCAAAGGATGAATTTCCTATTTTTATATATCCATTTCGTACAATATTCTAGTCACGAGAGAATAATATATTTTGTCTCTTCGGGATTTACTTTCAAACCTCTCTCTTTACTTGCTACAAGTAAAATTCCCGTTATGCAAATCTAGTCTTTCAGGTAAAGCTCCCTGTAAAGCAGATTTGAATAATTTCAAGGGGAATGTAATAATATATACGTCACTGTGTACGTTAACAGAAAACCACAATTCCAAGTCACACAGAGATTGTGTGCACTCGATGTGGGTCTCTGGCGTTTCGTCAGCCCACGCGAGTTGTGTGAATATAAAGGGAAAAGTTGAGACGGTGTCGGGTGGAGTTCCCGGGTAGCTCAGTTGGTAGAGCGCTGGTACGTTCAACCAGATGTCCCGGGATCGATACCCGGCCCCGGAACAATTTTTCCTTTGAAATTATTTAAAATTCCCGTGTTTACCCTAATAGTTTGTGGATTTTCTCCTAACATAGTCACGTCATCCGCATGAACATGGAGCTGCTGTAATCCGTTCAATTCCAAAATCTCTGGAATATTCTAGCGCAAAGGTAAAAAGTAAAGGTGATAGTGCATCTCCTTGCTTTAGCCCGCAGTGAATTGCAAAAGCATCAGACAGAAACTGGACTATACGGACTCTGCTGTACGTTTCACTGAGACACATTTTAATCAATGGAAGTAGTTTCTTGGGAATACCATTTTCAATAAGTATATTATATAAAACTTCTGTCTTAACCGAGTTAAATGTCGTTTTTGAAATCCATGAAATAAATGACAGAGGTTTCCCGATTTTAGAACTTGTCACCTTACTTACCGGTCCTTGTCTACTTGTTTCATATTTTAGCCGCTAGATGGCAAAGCTGTATCCGTATCTTGTACACAAGGTTTTCACGGCTCTGTATTTTTCATTTCTTTTTCACGTTTGATAATTTGATTTTCTCTTTTTCAGGACACTGTTTTATTTTACTCCGTACATCTGTTCTACATTATTTATCTTATTTTGTTCCATTTATTATCTATTACTGCCTTATAACCCGCATATGATTCTCGGTTCTTTACCTATATTAATTATACTTATACGATATAGCTGATTAATTACATCGAGCCAATGCTGTTTGCTTTTCTCCGTTTGCTTGCAATTATTCAAACCTGCGTTACAAACAAGAGTCTAGGGAGCGTAAGCAATTCCGCTCCTCGCAATGCCGAATGAGGGCGGAAAGAGGCGAATGCTATACATACTATGCCGAATGATAGCGAAAGCGGTAGGAGAGAAAGCAGGCAATAGTGCTCCTCGGAATGCCGTGCGGTGTGGAGATTTTGTATTTTAAATTAAATTAAACTTATCTTTAAAGACCTGTATTTCAGCATCTGCGTACATTTGACATGCTTCACCATTATTGTGTTTGTCCGAAGATGAGAAGGGAAATTTTGCACGTGCTCACTGATGTAATAATATAGTTTATATGTTAAAATATATCTTGAGGTAGGCCTAACTGAATTTGCGGTCATTATCTGTATTATAATTAAATATAAAGAAATCTAATTACAATTAAAATGGCAATGTTAAAAGAGATCTGTTCCCTATACGTATGTAGAGAAAACATAAACATATCTCTGGACCACGGAAAATCTCCCCTGTCACCATCGATTTAATTAAATTCCTGGACTTAGTTTATAGAGTAACATACCTGATTTCTGCGCGATGACTGATGATTTCAACTTCCTGCGCTTCATGAATCACTGTTTGTAAAGTTCACTGAGTATAAAATGTGTACACCTAAATTAAATTTCACTAAATGTGAGTCAATGTATCGCACTGTTTAAGAATAGAAATATAATATTAACACGACACTCGTTACATCACAGCACAGTTATTATTTACACAAACCAACAACAATAAATGAAAAAGAAATTTAAATATATCCTACATCAGTATAGTAATATATACCAATATTCATCAATTCAATGAATATTTGTGAAGGAACTATTAAAAAACCTTTAAAATTAAGATTATTCTAATAATTTTCACACCTCTGTAATACAGATAATGACCGAAAATTCAGTTAGGCCTACCTCAAGATATATTTTAACATAAAAACTATATTATTACATCAGTGAGCACGTGACCGCACGGCATTCCGAGAAGCAATATTGCCTGCTTCCTCTCTTACGGCTGTCGCTGTCATTCAGCATAGCAGGTATAACATTCGTGTCTTTCCGCCCTCATTCGGCATTGCCAGGAGCAGAATTGCTTACGCTCCCTAGACTCTTGTGCGTTACAGGGACTTACTACCTGGAAGTCAGATTTGGATAATATATATCGTTATTGGGGGCACGTTAACAGGAAGCCACAATGTAAGAATTTGTGTGCACTAGAGATGTGGGAAATAATTTAAATACCGATATATTGATATTGCAATATATTGCAAACCTAATTTCGATAAACGATATATATTGCAGAAAATATATCGGTATATCGAAACGATTCGATATATCGCTATCCCGTAAGCAAATTAATAGATAGGCATACTAATGCAGTTACATTTGTGGGCATACATTTATTACAATAAACTTAAATGTTCATAGCCTATTCCTTATTAGAATTGAAATTAACATCATAACAATCAAAAGATTAAATGTAAAATTGCAACGATAGACAGTACATTTTCAATATCATAATTTTATTATTATGTAGTTCCTAACGTAAATCAAAATTATGGTGGAGGTAAGATGAGCTTAAATTATACAATGGGAAAGTGTTAGGTGAACTCTATATGGGTCAGAATTTGACAATGAAACATTCATTCATTCATAGTGTTCTGCCCAAAGGCAGGTCTTTCACTGCAAACAGAGCATTCTCCACTCTTTCCTATTTTCTGCCTTCCTCTTTGTCTCGTCATATGATCCATACATCTTAATGTCGTCTATCGTCTGATTTCTTCTGTCCCGAACTCTTCTCCCGTTCACCATTCCTTCTAGTACATCCTTCAGTAGGTAGTTTCTTCTCAGCCAATTCCTTTTTTCCTCTTTCTGATCAGTTTCAGCATAATTTTTTCTTCATCCACTCTTTACAACACAGCTTCGTTTCTTACTCTGTCTGCCCATTTCACACGCTCCAGTCTTCTCCATATCCACATTCCAAATGCTTCTGTTTACTTCTTAGTAATGTCCACGTTTCTGCCCCATACAATGCTACACTCCACACAAAGCACTTCACTAGTCTCTTCCTTAGTTCTTTCTCCAGATGTCCGCAGAAGATGCTCCTTTTTCTATTAAAAGCTTCCTTTGCCATTGCTATTCTCCTTTTGACTTCTTGGCAGCAGTTCATGTTACTGCTTACAGTACACCCCAAGTATTTGAAGCTGTCCACTTGCTCTACTGCCTCATTTAGAATTCACAAGTCTACGTTCTTTAGTTTTCTTCCTATGACCATGGTTTGCGTCTTGTTGGCAATTATCTGCATTCCATATTGCTCACAGTTGTCATTTAGCTCCAGTAGCTTATCCTTTAGTATTATCTAACAACGCCATATCAGCAAATCTTAAACACTTTACTCTTCTTCCTCCTACTATCACTCCTCCCATGTTCTGAAAACAGTTCTTCACTAAATCCTCCAAGTAGATGTTGAACAGGATACGTGATAAAGGGCATGCTTGTCGTACTCTTCTCCCTATTTTACTTGCTTCTGACATTTCGCTCCTTTTACTCGTTTCATTTGTAGGTTACTGAAAAACCTTCTCTCTTTCCAATCCGCTCCAATTTTCTTTAGGATCATCATCAGGTTTTTCCAATCCACGATTCAATTATTCTAATTTTATATAGGATTCAATCTAGGATACAAATATAATGCTCTTTTCTAGATAACAACGTAAATTGGATCGGTGTCGGTTAGAGTTCCCGAGTAGCTCAGTGGTAGAGCGTTGGTACGTTAAACCAAAGGTCCCGGGTTCGATACCCGGCTCCGGAACAATTTTTCCCTCGAAATTATTCAAATCAACTTTACAGGGAGTTATACCTGAAATCTTGATTTGCATAATACACGTCACTGTTCGTTAACAGAAAACCACAATTTAAGTCACACGGAGTTAGTGTGCACTCGAAGTTGGTTGCTTGACGGTTGTCAGCCCACTTTGAGGTCTGTGGATATAGAGGGAAAAATTGGATCGGTGTCGGTTAGAGTTCCCGAGTAGCTCAGTGGTAGAGCGTTGGTACGTTAAACCAAAGGTCCCGGGTTCGATACCCGGCTCCGGAACAATTTTTCCCTCGAAATTATTCAAATCAACTTTACAGGGAGTTATACCTGAAATCTTGATTTGCATAATACACGTCACTGTTCGTTAACAGAAAACCACAATTTAAGTCACACGGAGTTAGTGTGCACTCGAAGTTGGTTGCTTGACGGTTGTCAGCCCACTTTGAGGTCTGTGGATATAGAGGGAAAAATTGGATCGGTGTCGGTTAGAGTTCCCGAGTAGCTCAGTGGTAGAGCGTTGGTACGTTAAACCAAAGGTCCCGGGTTCGATACCCGGCTCCGGAACAATTTTTCCCTCGAAATTATTCAAATCAACTTTACAGGGAGTTATACCTGAAATCTTGATTTGAACAACGTAATCATTTTTAAATGTAAATAAACAGTACTTGTATTCATTTTTAAATGTAAGTAAACAGTACTTAGAATGTTACAAGTTTTAACAAACTTCACAATTGATTTGATACATACCTTCCATAGTAAGTTCCCATTGCAAGTTATTGTTACACTCCAACATTCAAAATCTCAATGGTGGTGGTGGTGGTGGTGGTGGTGGTGGTGGTGATGATGGTGATGATGATGATGATGATGATGATAATGATCATGGTGATTGTGGGATAAAATTTGTATGTAGACTACCAAAATATAGGCTATAATAATAAAACAATGTCAGTACTAGGTTGTGCATAGAAATCCTAGCTGTAAACAGATCTCAAACCACTATTACATTACAGGAGGAGTTACTTGCTTCCTAAAGGGGAAAACAGGGAACATTGAAAGAATTACCAAGGAGGAAAATATGATAATAGTCAAAACTGCCACAATAACGGTAATAGGTTTATATATACAACCAAACGTTCCCGTCGAAAACGTAATAGATTTGGTATATAAAGCCATCGAACAAACAAGAACCGATAAAAAGGTTATTCTGGCCGGAGACCTCAACTGTAGACTAGACAAGCAGAACGCCAAAACACACATACTTCTAGAAACCCTAGAAGAAAAAGGCTTCAGACTAGCGAATAAAAAGGAAATACCAACCTACATTGCACATAACGGATCCAGCACGATCGACCTAGTGTTCTATAAAGGAGAACACCTAAAACTAATAAAACAAGAAGGACTATGGTCATCAACAGCAGCCCCCATAAGAAAACATATCCCCATAAAGACAACCTTTCAAATGTAAATACCCCAACCGAGAAAAGAAGCAAACGGACCAAACATATACACCAGAAAAATAGAGCAGGAAATAATAAAACAGAACAAAGACAACATCGGGAGGGCGAGGACACTAATAGAAGAAGGCAAACTGGAAGAAGCCCTGGAAGTATCTACGGAAGTAATAAAGAAAGCCGTGAAAATCAGAAGAAGAAAAAGACAGGCGCAAATGTGGTTCGACCAAGAATGCTACAAGGAACGGAAGGAAACTCTGCAGGCATTATACATAGCGAAAACACACAGAAGACGGGAAGACTTATCCAAGTAAGCAGGGAAAAGAAGGAAATACAAATCTACAATTAAAAGGAAAAGAGAGGAATATATTGACAAGGAGGCAAGAAAACTAGCGGAGGATGCAAAATCAAATCCTTTCATAGCGCTGAGAAAGAGAATCTCACCTATAGCAGGAGAAATACACATGAAGGAATGGGAAACACATTTCTCGGAGATATTGAATAAACAGAAAAAGGACCGTGCATATGACATGGAACCAACAGAGTCCATACACAACTTAGAATTAATAACATCAACAGAACTCAGGCAAGCAATCACAGGCAGAAGAAACAAAAAAGCTGCAGGCCCAGACAATATAGGGTGTTTCAAAAATACGGGGCATAATTTCAGGTATGTATTTCCCACATGTAGACAATCAAAATAGTTCATTACAACATGTGTCCGGAAATACTTCATTTCCGAGTTATGGCCTTCACAACATTGAAATTCACCAGAACGTTTTTCTTTCCGCAGGTCGTTGCCGTCAAAGGAGACATTAAGAGGGCACTCTGACAGTTCATTCCGAGGCGAAGGTTACATTCAGTGTTGTGTAGGCGTTAGACTGTGCGACATGTATTCAAAACAAGAGCTGGTAATCTGCTGGTGACAGGGCCTGTACACGTTGCAAATGATAAGGATACAATTGATACTCTTTCAACAGTCTCCAGACAGTCGTATGAGGAACATTAACTTGCAACGCTACCCTTCGTGTGCTGATAGAAGGAGTCATGTTCACAGCCTCCAGAATCTCTTCCTGTACTTCTGGAGTTGTAGATCTTGGTCGTCCCCTTCCCAAACCATGAGAGTTAAATTTTCCATACTCGCACAGACGGTAATGGAGACGTACAAATGTCTTCCGATCTGGACATTGTCGCTGTGGGTACCTCTCCTGGTACAAACGACGAGCCAGCGCAGCATTGCCGTCCGCCTTACCGTACATGAAGTGTATCTCTGCCAGCTTTTGATTTGAATAATATCGCACAATCTAACGCCTACACAACACTGAATGTAACCTTCGCCTCGCAATGAGTGCCCTCTTAATGTCTCCTTTGACGGCAACGTCCTGCGGAAAGAAAAACGTTCCGGTGAATTTCAATGTTGTGAAGGCCATAACTCGGAAATGAAGCATTTCCGGACACATGTTTGAAATGAACTATTTTGATTGTCTACATGTGGGAAATACATACCTGAAATTATGCCCCGTATTTTTGAAACACCCTGTATATACATGGAACATATCAAAGATTCCCTCGATAGTATGGAGGAACTATGGCTGGACCTTATGAACAAGTGCCTTCAGACAGGGAAAATCCCTGAAACATGGAAAACAGCGACGCTAAAGATACTCTATAAAGGGAAAGGAGACAGAGCATCACCGGACTCATTTAGAGGAGTGGCACTAGAAAACACTTCCTTCAAAGTATTCACGACGATACTCAACAGAAGATTAATAGAGGCCACAGAGGGAAACATCCCGGATCGTCAATTTGGCTTTATAAAGGGCAGGAGCACGTTGCACGCAGTAAAATACCTAATGGATCAGATAGAAGACGCCCTGAGACACCCAGGAGGAAAGTACTACACAGTCTTTGTTGATTTAAAAAAGGCGTTCGACTCACTAAATAGGGGGAAACTGATCGAGAAACTGAAAGGCATGATTGGGGAGAGACACCCGCTAGTAAGAGCAATTGAATCCTGTCTACAGCGAAATCTAATTGAAATAAACAACAGCGTTGAAATCTCCGAGAAAAATCATACAGACGAATGGAATTCTCCAAGGCGACCCGGTAAGTCCCACGCTGTTCAACATCTACACAGCAGATGTGACAAACATAATAGGGGAAGACTCACAAGCAGAAATGATTCTATACGCAGACGACATGGTGATAGGGTCGGCAGTGAAAGAGGACGTACGAAGGTGCTACAAAATCTAGAGAACTGGGCAGAGGAAAACGACCTGGATGTAAACAAAGAGAAGACAGTGCAAATGGCATTCAGGAAGGGCGGAAAAATAGCGCCCAAAGACAGAATAACCTTATATGACGAGCCGCTGCAAGTTGTAGGGAAATATAAATACCTGGGAATTACATTACAGACAACAGCATCATCTTTCGGTATGCGCGTTCAAGAAAGAGCTGCAGCAGCCATCAAAGCCTCATACAACATTCCGAACATAACCAATCTGTCGACAATCACAGCGATGACACTATTCAAAACGGTAGTAGCGTCAGTTATAACTTACGGAATAGAGTTTACTAGTGGCTTGTGCAGCAAATACTGCTGCAAACTAAGTTCGTTAGACGTTCAAATAAAAATTTTTCAGATTTATTTTCAATGAAGAATACTTGTCATTTTGATAGTTATTTGCTTCCATAATAATGAAACATACTCCCTCTCAATGGATTTTTTAGGCCAAATGCTTTTTCTTGAACCTATCCATCTTCAGTTTTTGAGCTTCAACGAGAAAACGAAAGTATCAATGTCAGGGCGATAGCAGTAGCTATTTCAGGTAATTGTGGATTGTAGGCAAAAGTTAAAAAAAATGTCAGGTTTGCTAAGCTTTCGAATAGCATTTTCGTATAGTTGCTGCATGTAGCACTTGAAATGTAGAGCGTAAAATCATTTTATCCTACTAAGAGATCAGGCTGAAATGATCTGGAGACTACAAAATTTTCTAGGCCTCTTATTTTATCAGTAAGCAATACCTTTTTATCTTTCCTTAGGAACTGTAATTTCTGCGCTCTCTCGAGCCAATACTGAAGACAATGACAAAGATCAATATCTACACTACACCGCCATAAATTATATGAAAAAGACCCAACCCCACTGGGTTAAAGTATAAAAATATTTGATTTTTAATAACAATATTATTATCTTACTTAAGTTTTGTAGTTATATATAGCAGCCACTCAGTAAATTATAGAAATGAAGATCTAAATTAAGGTATTCTCTACATTTACTTACATAACCACAAAAGTTTCACTTTCATGTCATCATTATAGCATCAATATTATGTACAATTAATGAAAAATGGATGCATCATGATATTAACTATAATAATATTTAATTTCTAATGGTAATAATGTCATCAAACCACCTCAAGTTTCGTAGATTTTAATATCCAATACACAGCTGTACTCAGAAAATTATACACTGCAGAATCAGTTTTTAATAACAAATTGAATTGAGCTCTAAATATGTCGGAAATCCTGCAGGTCATGGCCTTCGTGTAATAGCCTATTGTTTATTGTAGTGTGTGTTTTGTTCTGAAATTCAATCAAGTCGGCCGTGATTCCATAAAATTAGTTCTCAAAACTGACAACAGACGGATTTTGGAAAATAGGAAAATTATGTAGGAAAATCGACATTTCACTGAAAACTACTACTTTTCCGAAAAACTTTGGATGCCAGGCATGAAAATGAGGGGTCACTCATTAAAATCCGTTCAGCCGTTTTCCCGTAATTTCCATTACTAGTTCAAATTATATATATAGATTTGGGAAAAACTCAAGATTGGTGACATGATAAGAATAGAAAAAGTCAAGACTATGTTTATGAAACGGATACTAGGAGTCGGAAAAGCAGCGCCATCCCGCCTTGTATATGAGCTCATGAGAGAGACATATTTCGTAGATGATATCAGATCGCTGCACTGGCTACCATCCACAGGACCCTACCAGGAACTGGTAGGCATAAGAGACCGGAAGAAGAAGGAGATAGACCTAGAGTTCTACACCACATCAGCCATGCTAGACGACAGCTGGACCAGGGAGTGTAGGAGCCAGAGACACGTGACAACAAGACTCGCAATACACGGGTTTCGTCATAAAATATGTGTGAACAACAAGTTCCATGAACCGACCGAAGACTGCAAATGTGTGCTGTGCGGGCAAAGATGTAGGAAATACCACATCATAACGTGTGCGAAGAGAATTAAACCAATAACAGACTATGGCAAAGACTGAACTTGGACATTAATGCTCGACTCGAGCGCATTTTTCTCATTATTATTATTATTATTATTATTATTATTATTATTATTATTATTATTATTATTATTATTATTATTTTTTTTTTTTTTTTTCCAATTCACTGCGGGCTAAAGCAAGGAGATGCACTATCACCTTTACTTTTTAACTTCGTTCTAGAATATGCCATTAGGAAAGTTCAGGATAACAGGCAGGGTTTGGACTTGAACGGGTAACATCAGCTTCTTGTCTATGCGGATGACGTGAATATGTTAGGAGAAAATACACAAACGATTAGGGAAAACACGGAAATTTTACTTGAAGCAAGTAGAGCGATCGGTTTGGAAGTAAATCCCGAAAAGACAAAGTATATGATTATGTCTCGTGACCAGAATATTGTACGAAATGGAAATATAAAAATTGGAGATTTATCCTTCGAAGAGGTGGAAAAATTCAAATATCTTGGAGCAACAGTAACAAATATAAATGAAACTCGGGAGGAAATTAAACGCAGAATAAATATGGGAAATGCGTGTTATAATTCGGTTGAGAAGCTCTTATCATCCAGTCTGCTGTCGAAAAATCTGAAAGTTAGAATTTATAAAACAGTTATATTACCGGTTCTTCTGTATGGTTGTGAAACTTGGACTCTCACTCTGAGAGAGGAACATAGGTTCAGGGTGTTTGAGAATAAGGTGCTAAGGAAAATATTTGGGGCTAAGCGGGATGAAGTTACAGGAGAATGGAGAAAGTTACACAGCACAGAACTGCACGCATTGTATTCTTCACCTGACATAATTAGGAACATTAAATCCAGACGTTTGAGATGGGCAGGGCATGTAGCACATATGGGCGAATCCAGAAATGAATATAGAGTGTTAGCTGGGAGACCGGAGGGAAAAAGACCTTTAGGGAGGCCGAGACGTAGATGGGAGGATAATATTAAAATGGATTTGAGGGAGGTGGGGTACGATGATAGAGAATGGATTAATCTTGCACAGGATAGGGATCGCTGGCGGGCTTATGTGAGGGCGGCAATGAACCTTCGGGTTCCTTAAAAGCCATTTGTAAGTAAGTAAGTAAGTATTATTATTATTATTATTATTACATCCTTGTTTCTCTTTCTATTTAAAAACACAGAAATAAAAGCTTTGAAGTCAAACTATTCCTTTTCAGAGTGGCAGTTGCTCCTGCCTTGGAGAACATTAATACTAAAACAGTTGTAGATAAATCTCCCGTCTCAGTCTCAAGTTCGCACACGTTGGATTTTGAATTTGGTACTGCATATTAAATAGTTTGAATTCGAATTCTAGACCAGCCAATCAGAGAAAGGTATTGATTGGATTGGATATTTCAAGATTGCACAATTAAGTAACTCTTCACTTTCATTAACGCCATCTCTCAGGGAATTATCGGAGTTAACTAGTGTGGATTTTGTTGTTCATAACAATTCCACAAAAACAAAAAGAAATATAAAAAAAAAGATGAATTTATAAGAAAACCGACATATTATACGATATATTCAATCAAAATTTCGATATCGATATATCAAAACGAAAATATCGGTATTTCGTAAAAACCGATATATCGTTCCCATCTCTAGTGTGCACTCAAAGTTGGGTTCTGACGTCTTGTCAGCCCATTTGAGTTGTGTGGATATAAAGGAAAAAGTGTGACGGTGTCGTGTGTAGTTCCTGGGGTAGCTCAGTCGGGAGAGCATTCGTGCTCTAAGCGAAGGATCCCGGGATCGTTACCCGGCCCCGAAACAATTTTTCCTTGAAGTTATTCAAATATGATTATTGTTAAGTATCAACAATAATTTACTCAGCTTGAAATTAAAAGTAGGTATTGGGTGTACAAATTAATTTCTTTTGAAATGAAACTTTCCCTTTCCTTCAATACTTATATCCAGGAAATAGGCTTATATTGTTGATGCGATGGTATAATTAATCGAATTGACCATGGAATTCAATGTTCCTAATTATATTTGACTTCTAATTGAGGTTCTGGCTGATATGTACATCTATTATCAGGCAGTACATCTCACTTAACGATATGTGTCAGAGGAAGAACAATTGTTTGTATGTATATGAAGCCTGATTAATGTAATAATTATGTACCTAGTTGGGATGTATGCAGTGGAGGGGGAAAGTAACTGGCCACTATCTCCTAGCCTATTTGCCTCATGAGTGATGCCTTGTTGGTGTCACTTGTGGAGTCCAGACCTGTCTTCGGGCAGTTGACTAAACAGTAACAATTATGTCAACTGGGTGCAGTTCTGCGTTGTGTAACTTTCTCCATTCTCCTGTAACTTCATCCTTCTTAGTCCCAAATATTTTCCTGAGCACCTTATTCTCGAACACCCTTAACCCCTGTTCCTCTCTCAAAGTGGGAGTCCAATTTTATATCAATTTGTTTTATGCAATTGTAACTGAATTATTTAACACTGTTAGTGGGTCTATGAAATGTTTCTGAAACTTAGGACGTTTTCACGGGAGTATTTTTATTTATGTAGCCTTTAATAATGGAGTAAAAACTAATTTGGCTTTCAGATAAGCCTATGCCCCACTTTCTAATGCATATCAGATTACCTAACAACGAAAAATATTTTTATACTACAAAGTGGGCCAGTCAAACAGAAAGATTTGATGAGAGTATACTGTTCACATGGTGAGAGTGGGAATAAATTCAACCGTCTCTTCTCTACCTACTTACTTTACAATTTATGATTCTTAACGTGGCTAACGAGAAAGACAGGCTTCGGCACGAATCGAAGTCACGTGGTTATCATGGTCTAGTCATGGCCATCTTGACAATCGCCTAATATAAATATATGTTCAAAGTTCTAAAAAAAAAAAAAAAAAACAAAGGAATTGCTATATTAAACTCATGTTAAAGGTCATATAAATTTGTTCAATATTGGCCATGTTATGACTAAGAATGTGACTTCGCGCCATAGCCTGTCTTTCTCGTTAGTCACGCTCCTTAGGCGGTGACGTCACTATCTCCGCGTTCCCTAGTAACCAAGTTGTTTGTCTCTACCATGTTTTGTTAAATGGTTACAAACTGCAATTAGTTGATTCCAATGGTCATGAGTAGACTTCGTGGAATTGCCACGAGATTCGCAAGGTTTACTGTGCACGCGGTATAGACTGTTTGAGAAGGGGGCGTGCAATGGATGGAGTATGCCTCTGATGTAAACACTGAGCAGTATACTGCGGTTAAAATAAAACCTGTATCCTGCATTCAAGAAATATAATGAATGATCATTGAAGTAGGAAATATATAAACATGTAAATACACAATTATTTTATAGTGAGATATAACTCTTAAAATTTAATCAGAAAGCAACGATTTTACAGATGCAACAGCGGAACTGTCTGTACTATCCAATTCATGAATTATCCCCATTATTTTTCCGTAATGTTCTGCATAATAATTAACAGAATCCAACCACGTTCCCCAACGGGTCAAGACTGGCTGCAGGGGTAAGGGTATTCCAGGAGCAATTGTTTGGAACAGCAACACCCTCATTGTAGTATATGTGATTGAATTCTTGTCTCCACTGAACAAATGTTAAACTTTGACTATTCCAACCATAATAATGCAAAAACAAGTGCTTACATAGGTATACATTAGCTGTACCTGCTCTATCTATTTGGACCGGTCACAACTCTTAACATGAACTGCTGCTACTACGAGACCGGACGGTCGCTCACCTCCTCTATACTACCGTACATCGGCAACCTGATAGCATGCTGCGTGTGGCAATTCAACGAAGTCTAGTCATGAGAAACCTCTCCATTCCCAAAAGCTAACGGTATGGAGCGCGGTTTCATCAACTGGAATAATCGGCCCATTCTTTTTTGAGAATGAGGTCGGAAATGCAGTGACCGTTAATTCAGTGCGATATGTTGAAATGATACAGAACGTTTTACGTTACAACTCGCCCATTTACCAGTGAATGAAAACACACTCCGTGGTAAGAATAAACATGAGTATATAGTATATAGTGCTTTTTTTAATATATACTCTTGTTAGTAAGAATAAAAACATTTGAGTATCTACTCATTTTTGATTACATACTCATAACATGGAAGCATAGTAGAATATACTCAAGTGTCCATCTTGTACAGAATATATACTCGTGCTTGATAAGAATAAAAGCTAGTATATTCTCATCTTTATAAGTTCGTTCTCATGTTATTCTGAGTATGGTTTGTAGCAGGCTCAATTCTGAATATTTGTTGATTTGTGTTCAGTTTAAAGTTAAATAAAAAAGGCAGAATTTATGAACGATGTAGTACCTCATGGAAAAATATAGAAAAAGACGTGAACTCCAGAAGCCTTTAACGCTTCACAAAAGTGAATGTGAAAAAGGTTAAACACGTATTTGTTATTCATAAAAAACATAACCTATAAAAATATGAATTGCTATCAAATTATAAGGTTAGATTATATTGTTAAATATAATTAACAGTTACAGTTTATTTGGTAAAATTTGAATTGCAAAATGCAATTACTTGTAACTTTAAATTATATACTGTATATAACTGTCTATAATAAAAAATAGAATTAACATAACTGGAATTGTAGAAATGGATTGTAATCTCTATCCAACATCCCGTAATGACGATTTCCCAGTATACTATTTTCTTGTTTCCTGTTTATTAACGTCACTTATATCTTTGTTTATTTATATATTCATTTACTTATTTATATGTTTATTTTATTTATTTATTTTATTATTTAATTAATTAATTAATTTGTGTGTTTACTTATTTGCTTATAAAAAGCAAAACACAAACCACTACATTATGCGGATAGCACGTGAAAGTATATTAAAAAAACTGAGCATCACGGTGCAATGTGGTCAAAGAGGATAGGTAACACGAGTACATACTAACTTTTAAACGATCAAGAAGGCTGTAGAGATGAGTATATATTCGCGTTAGGTAGAATGTCTTTATTCTTACGAATATGAGCATGTTCTAGTGGTTACGAGTATATAATCAGAGAAAGTGCTCATACTCAAAAGTATAAACCTTGAGAAAGTACTTAAACTTTATTCTTACTACCCACTGTTTCAACAGACGGAGCAACAAGCCACACCGCAAGAATTTCGATGGATGCTGTGAATGCTTTGTTCTCGGGCCTCATCATTTCTCGGAAAGGGGATATCGCTTGGCCGCCTAGGTCACCTGACTTAACGGTATGTGATTTCTTTCTATGGGAATACCTCAAAACGAAGGTGTTTGGGGACAATCCACCAGAACAATTCCAGCCCTAAAATAACGTATAAGGGAAGAGGTCGCTGCGATACCTGTTAATAAGCTGAGAGGGGTTGTGCAACAGTTCGTGGCCAGACTTTTATTTATATCACCCAATGTGTGCGTTTCTATGGAGGTCACTTGGCTGACGTAATTTTTAAGAAATAATTTTTTTCTTGTTGTATACCTAATAAGTTTATGATTATGTCTCGTGACGAGAATATTGTACGAAATGGAAATATAAAAATTCGAAATTTATCCTTCGAAGAGGTGGAAAAATTCAAATACCTGGGAGCAACAGTAACAAATATAAATGATACTCGGGAGGAAATTAAACACAGAATAAATATGGGCAATGCCTGTTATTATTCGGTTGAGAAGCTTTTATCATCCAGTCTGCTCTCAAAAAATCTGAAAGTTAGAATTTTTAAAACAGTTATATTACCGGTTGTTCTTTATGGTTGTGAAACTTGTACTCTCACTTTGAGAGAGGAACATAGGTTAAGGGTGTTTGAGAATAAGGTGCTTAGAAAAAATATTTGGGGTTAAGAGGGATGAAGTTACAGGAGCATGGAGAAAGTTACGTAACACAAAACTGCACGCATTGTATTCTTCACCTGACATAATTAGGAACATTAAATCCAGATGTTTGAGATGGGTAAGAATGTAGCACGTATGGGTGAATCCAGAAATGCATATAGAGTGTTAATTGGGAGGCCGTAGGAAAAAAGATCTTTGGGGAGATCGAGACGTAGATGGGAGGATAATATTAAAATGGATTTGAGTGAGGTGGGATATGACGATAGAGACTAGATTAATCTTGCTAGGGATAGGGACCGATGGCGGGCTTATGTGAGGGCGGCAATGAACCTCCGGGTTCCTTAAAAGCCAGTAAGTAAGTAAGTAAGTTGCATACCTAATGATTATTCATGTACTTGTCATTTATACTCATTGAAATGACAAAGACAAATATTAACTTTTCATTCTTTATTGCGCCTTGAAATCTTTCCGTTTTAATGGCCCACCTTGTACATCTAATTTTATTATAAGGAACTAAATATTAATTTTGTTTGCATTTATTCGGTTAGTATAATTTTATTTATTTCGAGTAAATAGTATTCATTGACAAATTCTTCTTCTTTCTTACTCGCTTAAAGTTCAGGAAAGTGTCTCGATTATAATTTATAACAAATTTTTTAGCTTTAATTTCGATCTAATAAATAAGGACAACAGACTCAACTACACAAAATTAGACTCCAGTTTAACATGGGGTAAGCACATCGAATACATAAGCACAATGCTATCAAGAGTTTTTTATTTGCTGAAGAAATTATCTACTTGCGTATCTCAAAATTATTTAAGATGTGCCTACTTTTCTTTCTTTCAGACGATAATCCAATATGCCCTAATTTTCTGGGGAAATGGAACCAAAATTGGAAGCGTCTTGATTTTACAAAAGAAAGCCATTAGAATTTTATGTAAATCAAACTACCTGGAACATTGTCGGCCACTTTTCAGACTAGCACGGATTTTAACAATCATACATTTGTATATATATGATCTAGTACTTTACACTCGACAAAATATCGACAATTATTCATTAGTGGCCAATATACATGATCATGAAATTAGAAATAGTGAACAAATTAATATTCCATATTGTAGATTACACAAGAGCAACACAAACTTTTTAATTATGGGATGAAATCACGTATATAATAAGGTCCCAAGTCAATATTATAAATTACCAATCAATACTGGGTGTTCAGTTCAAAATGTGTCTTGGCTCGCTGTATGCCGTCATGTGGCTAGCTGATGAGCCTAGAGAATTCAATCTTCCTACACTTCCGCAGCTCAGGTGTATAATCTAAGAGGCAGAGAAGTTGGCTAGCAAGTACGGCGTTCATTCTGAAGAGTACGTGCCGATACGTACGGTAACGCCGGTAGTGGCAGGAATGTGAACTGTTAGGAAATACGTACTGTCGGGATATGGGGAGAGGGTTAAGACGATTACTTACGTATTTGTTGACATTAACTTCGACGGTCAACATGGACACGGAGCATTTGATTTGTGTTGTGGAATGTTACCGTACGCAACCGATGATAACAAATACCCTGCGTATGACTTGCCGGCGCAAAACACAGTTCGAAAGAGGTTATGGTAGAACACAGACCGTACAGACCGCCATCTGTTGCTACGACGTTCAAGTTATACCGTACACGTTCTCAAGTTCAGATTGAAGAACGCCTTAAATAATAGGCAACTTCTCTAACATATAAACTGAAACTCGCTTCAAATCGGTGACCCAACAGACGTCATGACACACTTTGAAATGGACACCCAGTAGTTTCAAAACTAGATTTTACAATTGGTTATTAAATAATCCTTTTTATTCTGTTTTTGAGTTTTTTTAACACAAATTTGTATGAAATTGTATTTTAATAAATAAGTTTAATTGCAACTTAGTTAGTTTTCTTCAATTTATTTCAAATTTTTTCATGTTTTCATTATATTATTTAAATTTTACTGTTTCTGTTATTAGTGTTTTTTAAAATGTATGTATATATTTTTTTCAATGTATTCTGATGAAGCGTAAAACTGTATGTCTAATGGCCAAATAAATTGAATTGAATTGATGAGCTGAGAATCAATAAGGCTCTGTGAAATGGGTACAAAATTCTGCATCAGTTAATGAGACCATTAGTAGTTAGTGCAATAGAGTATAGGGTGGGCAGATGCATTAAGTTGAAAATGTGTGGTTTTGACTAAGACGCAAGGAACACCAACAAAATTGGTTTGTTGAAAGCCATGATAAGCAGAGGCTACGCGCTTTATTATAAAGTTGAGAAAATTAGAGTCCCCACTCTTGCGTTTAATGTAATATTCGCATGCTTGCATTTACTAAGTGGGCAATAAAGTCGGTCAGAAGACGCAAGTTAAATTAATGGAAACTGATATATAAGAATTTCCGCTGTAACAAATAGGACTGCACACTCGGAGCTATAAACAAACTACTATTTTTCACGCGGTGTTTCGCTACCGGTAGGCGTCACTTAGGAGACAACGAAGTATCAATTCTGGGAGCTTTTTTAGTGGAATATCCACATATCCAACCGAAAAAACCAGAAACTAAACACACTAGAACAATACGAAATATAAAGACTCACAATAACACACCCACAACAAATCCTCAAAACACTGAATTTCACAACACACACTGATGCCACATTACACAACACAAAGTTATCCCCATAATTGTATACCTAAAATAATAGCTAAGGTACAAAACGAATGAAAGCGGTTTTGTTCAGTCCTTGGATTGCCAACAAGAATTTTCATTTGAACATTAATCAATACTGGAGGAATATGAATACAGACGAAGGACTTTCGGCGAGCTGAAATGACACAACGATATATTTCGATGTACTAAAATGATCTATGAAATGACCCAAAAAATGTTACAATATGACTTAAAACGTCAGAATTACGATAAGAACTTCCTATCTGTCATTACAATAGAAATTAAAAATATTCTTAATAGTACATTATGCAACGAGCCTAAAATGGTAGTTATTAGGACGCTAGTATGTTTATGAAACGAGCGAAAGCTCGTTTCATAATTTTCATACGAGGGTCTTAATTACCATTACAGTCAAGTTTCATACGACTTTTTATGCTCGACCATATTTCTAACTTAAAATTATTCATAATATATTTATGTTATTCTTATCTGACTGAGGAGCGGAACTGACCTTGTGCAATACCTCGTAAATTGTGAGATGCGCGCAGACACGAAAGTATTCATTTTTTCCGAGAAACAAATGTCGACATTGACCTTGATATAATCTAGAGAGTAAAATGAACATTAATCTTGATATAACCTGGAAATTGATTTAGACGTTGAGAAACGAGATGACAAATTGAATTTATTTTAATATTATTTACAATTAACGCTAATTATTATAGTAACAGAACATAACGTTCTGCGACAGTATTGGATTTCCAGCCTCCGTGACGTTTCGCTAATTGTCTTTCGATTGCATATCCGAGAATAATCGATATTTGCGCTTTCATATTGCTTCCTGATTGGTGGAAAACCTGAACTTTAATGAATAGGTGTACTTTAATGAGGTCCATTAAAGGGGTGCTACGAGGTGTATAATTACTACATTTCGGCATGGTCGAGCATAAAAATATTTAAGCTTCACAAAAGCGCATAATCACATTTTACATAAATTAGATGGGTGTTAATACTCAGACAACAAAGAGGTTGTTATAAGTCCATTAAACGATATGCCGCTAAGAACTAAAAATTGGCAAATTATGGACGTTGCGCAAATAAACACTCAGAGAAAGTCCAAGTAAATCATTAATCTTAAGATATTTTCGTATTATCTTACTAATTTTCGTACATGAACATCCAATTTACAAAATTATATCATCACCACCACCACCACCACCACCACCACCACCACCACCACCATCAGGGACAGGTATTTATGGAGAATAATTTTATCATTTGTGTTTTTTAATATTGGTGTCGGCGGAGATAGTTGGAAATTGATTTGTACCCTTGGCGGAGATTATTGGAAATTTTGGAAAAAACAATTATTTTGGAATCGGAGTATTAACTTAGTATGAATATTACTTTCCAAATAATTAACATTAAACGTTCCTTGGATCCTGGTAAAGTGCGGTATGGCCAATAGACAATATTTGCTGGATTGAGACTGTATTTAACAAACATTCATTAAAAACGGGAAAAAACTTGCAGCCCTCAAATTAAGACTTTCAAATTATTAGAGAAATGTCCGTCTTTTGAGTTCACTAATGTAATCAGAACACCTGGAACACCATGTATTTTTTTTTATTTTAGTTGGTTATTTAACGACGCTGTATCAACTACTAGGTTATTTAGCGTCGATGAGATTGGTGATAGTGAGATGATATTTGGCGAGATGAGGCCGAGGATTCGCCATAGATTACCTTGCATTCACATTACGGATGGGGAAAACCTCGGAAAAAACCCAACCAGGTAATCAGCCCAAGCGGGGTTCGAACCCGCGCCCGAACGCAACTTCAGACCAGAAGGCAAGCGCCTTAACCGACTGAGCCACGCCGGTGGCCAACACCATGTAATGTAGCTTACTTGGTTATATAACAAATTCAAGTGAAAAAAAAAAACTCAAAATATGAAATTCGCTATAAAACGACGCAATTGTAATAATTCGCGAATGTGTTCATATTTCGCTATTAGAACTCTATTTCGCGATTTGTCGCGATTGTTTTATCCGTATATTATTAACTAGCCGTACCCGTGCGCTCCGCTGCACCCGTTAGAAATAAATATAAAGTAATTACATAATTAAAATAGGACAATTGATCCAGGGAAGATTCATGTTTGATAGAAGGATAAATCGTTTAATATGTTACTTAATTTAAATTGTATTTAAATAATTAAAATGCGATCATTTTGGTCCAGAGACCACTCATTTGGTGCAATGACAATTCCTTTAACATGTTTCTTAATTTTTATTACATGCATCCATACTTTAACGAAGACTGACATAACATTCAGATTTAATGTTTATACTTTATATTTCTTGCTATATATTTCCATTGAATTATGATAATAACTTAATTTTAACCCTTGATTTCTACGTATTCAGTAAATGGCGGTTGGGCCACTATGGTTCTGAACCCTTCAAATAACTTGTATTATATTATATTATATTATATTATATTATATTATATTATATTATATTATATTATATTATATTATATTATATTATATTATATAAAAATATGTTGATAACGGGTGTACACCGATAAGTAAGTTTTTAATTTGTTATGGGGGCTCTTGAATCTCAGGAGGAACAAATTTTATTTTACAACAGCGCAACATAATCTGCTTGGCTCATTACCCAATTTTTTTGCATTGCATTTAATGTATATGTATTTCATGTATTTTAACACAATTCAATTGAGCATAGTTAAAATTTGAATTATAAAATAATGGAATGCTAAGCTAACTCAACTAAATCAAGGCATTCTTATGGTTCGTTAATTCTCTGAGATAAACATTATTTTAAGAAATACAGGAAACGAATTCACAGAATAGCCTATCAAGTTGTTTGTGCATAAGAAGGTATTTTAATCTTATCTGTCCTCAATTCACTCCGACGTTACTGTAATAACATTATAGCATTATGTCCATACAGAGAAACTACACTTTCCAATGGTGAAATAATAATTAATTACACAAATCGGTTAATTTAGCTTCCGATATTACTTCATACAAACACAGAAACTTTCTCTGTAGGCTATGATTCATAGCTTTCGATTGTTGTTGACCAAGGCCCCTTATAGACGAATTCATTTGTTTATTTCATTACACCGCCTTACATTGCAGTTATTTTAATTTTGAAACTCATTTATCTCATTAAATATCAGTCCTATCAAAATTTTTCAGGGAATAAAACTTATCGCAAATTATTTTTAAAGAAACTTTTGTTATGTAACATTTTTCACAAAAATCAATAATAAGCGAGATATTTCGATTTATTTAATTCAGACCCCCTTATAACCCTCCTTTTAAATAATTTACTTTGAATGCCATATAGCCTAAAATTTAAGTTACAACGAACTTAATTTATATTCCAATTTTCATCGAAATCGGTTCAGCCATTATCACGTGAAAAGGTAACAAACATACAGACAGACATACAAACAAAAATTTCAAAAAAGCGATTTTCGGTTTCAGGGTGGTTAATTAAATATGTTAGGACCAATTATTTTTGGAAAATCGAAAATTACCAGAAAAATTTCGGCTACAGATTTATTATTAGTATAGATTAGCATCATTTAATTCGTAAAGATTAGTAAAAATCTATTGTATACCTATTATGCCGTGATTTTCGCGGTCTCCATAAATACCCGGCCCTGATCATCATCATCATCATCATCATCATCATCGTCATTATCATAGATGGTAGATTTTTGCAATCACTATAAATGCGAAATGTGACCAAATCCTGTCAAAATGACTAATTTTCTTTTAAAAGCATGTCACGTATATTACTGCGATAGTGATGGGGAAAAATCGCAACAAAAGATCGAAATAATTCACTATTATGTGTCCTTGATGTCAAATAAAGACTGATTATTTTTTTTACTGGGAATATTATTACTCATACTTCTCATATTCATCATACCAACAGTAATCTCACTAGAGGTTTTGAATTATCTAGAGAAAATTAAAACTCGAGAGGGATTTAATTGACTATTACACGATTAGAAAAATGTATACAAAGATTAGAAGAAATAAAGTACTCTAATAGGCCTACAATAAAATAGATATTAACTGACTTAGTAAAATTCTATTTCACTAATGTTACCTTCACTAAAATGTTTGAACGGAGCCGCCATTTTCGGCCGAATATCTATGCGGGAAACAAATAACGATCGTAAAGCATGTTTTATAGTACCATAAAGAATTTGCAGTTCGAAATGTTGGCAAAGAAAGAAACAAATGCTAGGGTAGTGACAAAAACAAATAAATTTCTATGGAAGCGATAAAATTAATCAAATATTAGGGAAGCGTTAAAATTGTGCGATAAGCAGCCATGATGGTTGAAAGACGTCCTTTCGAACCGTTTTATTGGTCAAAAGTAGTATGACATAGTAAAAGTGTAATAGTCAAGATAAATTCATTTTTTTTTCATAGTATATATGAACAAAGCACGCCTAATATCCACACGTATAACTTTTTTACGAAAACGATAAATGTAATGAAAATATATTTAATTAATTGAGTTATATTCCTGGTTTACTTTTACGTAAATTTAATCCTGTTTGTTTTAACTCATGCAGTATGTCTGCGATAAAATCCACACAATATGAATGCAATGCTAACAAAGTGCGATAAAAGCGAAATAATGTAGTTTGTTTAATCATAACAGGAACCCAGTTACGAGATAATATTCAGACCAAATGTTTGTACAGGATTAAGTAGAGTTTAGGAAAGATACGAAAAACCAATTCGTTGTTCAAGAGTTCATATGAATCCCGCCATTCTCAGAACAAAGGACGAAGGTTATTGGAAAATCTCCTTCAGCTGTGGAATGGGAGAACGGGAGAAATTACATGTCACTGGACATGACACATCAAAGTCGGATGACGTTTACCTGGGGTGAAAAATATACCGTAATACTACTTTCTGTATGTATTAAGCTCTTTCCCAGAAATCGCTAATAACAAAATTACATAAAGAGATTGTATAGCATCATTTTAGAAGGTAGTATTCGAACAGGTCAGAATAACAGACATGTTCATTGCTACATTTCACTTGGGAGTCTTTATGTTTGCGTGGATTTCGGAAAACATAGAAATAATGGCCAGTTTCTCCAAGAAATGTTTAATTTGGCTTAACTAGTGTTAAATTAACAGCCTGTTTATTTTTAACTTTTTGTTAATGTATTTTCAGTTTCTTCATTTTGTTTAAAACAGCCAACACTTAACAAGTCACTAATACCACAAGGAAAGCCTGGAAAGCACTACATTTCTCTATGCTATTCTGAAGAAATCTAACCGAAAGTCAAAAGAATTAGCGTACAAAACCCTTGTTCGCCCAATTATGAAATATGGAGCAGTAGGTTGGGATCCGTACAGACAAAACCAAATCGATTCAATAGAAAAGGTCCAACGCAAGGCGGCAAAATATGTCAAAATGGGGAAGGGACATGGTGAGGAGTAAAAGACTTAGGGTGGGAACTTCTCGAGTCAAGGGGACGAAAAACCAGACTCACCGCATTGTTCAAGGCACAAATGGGACACAAAGCATAGATCGATATCAATGCTAGATTAGCAACACCATCATACTTAGGAAGGACTAATCATATTAGGAAGTTTAAATGTAGAAAACAAAGAACGGACGTGGCAAAATTTTCCTTTGTTAACCGCACAATAGTAGACTGGAACAGCTTACCTGCAGCAATCTTTCAGGGTGGTCCTCTTAAAATCAATACATTTAAGGAAAGGTTGAGAAGATTAAACTGAAAATTTAATTGGAGGTGCAGTGTAATTATTTAAGTTGTGTCATGTAATTAATTGAGTTGATATGTAATTAATTAAGTTGATATGTAATTAATTAAGATGATATGTAATTTAGTTGATATGTAAACAAATTAGGGTGATATGTAATTAAGTTGGTATCTAATTAATTAAGGTGATATGTAATTACTTAAATTGGTAATAGTTGGGAGAAATAGAAGTACTTATAAGTTAGATTTAGTTTTGCTTATCGTAGGCGTTATTATAGAATAGTTTTTATTTATAGTCCTAGGTTTATTGCATCTACTATTTATAGATTTACGTTTATTTTATTTTATTTCATTTATGTTTATTTTATTTTATTTCTTGTAATGTAATTATTGTATATTATATTGCAATTATTGTAAACGTTTTACCACAGAGCTAACTCGGCGGACTATGTAATGTAATGTAATGTAGTGTAATGTAATGTAATCTAATACCACCATTGGTACCATCGCTGCTACTACCACTACCACCACCACCACCACCACCACCACCGTTGCAAAGTTAGTAGAATGGCTGAGATTAAATAGGTGATAGATTGTAAATCTATTAAGGAGAATTACTTCTCTTCTACTATCTTAATTAATAAACTTATTAGAAGGTCTTATATTCATATTTTGCGCCTGCTACTACTAGTTTACTATTACTAGTTGTATTATTACGAAAGTTATAGAATAAATTTAGATGTTTAAAGCAAAAAAAAAAAAAATGATTTAAAAATATTTATGATAGTAAATTTGTGGAAAGGAGCAGATAAATAAGGTTTAAAGTCTAAGGCCATATTCATAGATATTCTTAGCGCGGGCTTGATGATCAGTGAACTAACGTTTTTCGTATTCATAAACCAGTGTTAGCGATATGATATGATATGATATGAATCCTGTACAAGTAATCACTCGATAGCCGGGGCTAGTTTAGCACGCTCGTAGCGCGGGCTAGCGAAATGTCTATGCATAGCACCGTTAATTGTTATTACGATTGGTTTGAACATGCACTAAAACCAGACGTAGGGGACAGTCGGGTAGTATCGGACAGCGGGTAATATCGGACAGTGAGTTTCTTTCATATACCACACAATGATAGTACCTAATTCAGATGGTTACGTTTCTGTGATATCGCATAGAGAAACGTAACCATGTCATTCAGGTACTACCATATGGTGGTAGATGGAAGAAACGCACTGTCCGATATTACCCGATGTCCGATACTACCCGACTCTCCCCTAAGTGCAAGTTTGAACCAATAAATTATTGAGATTTGCGATAAATTAATTAGTTCAGGAAATTGTATATTTATTATGTATAACTACTTTTGTAAATAGATATTTTTGTTAAATTATTAAGTTTTGTACTTTTGTGAACAATATCAATAAATCTTTCACTAGTTGTATTATTATGACTATACTATTCATCACCTTAAAGGGAGGAAGAAGGACTGACATCTCATTCAAGATAAATTTGGAATGCACTATCTTCACTGCTAACGATGTATAAATCAAGTAACATTCGAAGTTCGAACTTATTTTCATATTGTATACTGACGGGAAAAAAGAAAGAAGTGAATGAAAGGAGAAAGGAAGGACGTAGGTTTCATTATTTATTAGCAGGGAACGGATTTATATGGACTAAAAATATATGAAATATGTAAATATATATGTAGTTATTTTTACCAAAATATGGAATTAAATATGGATTTTTACCAAAATATGGAATTAAATATGGACTTAAAATTATAAAAAAATGACTATGTACGTTAAATATTGGTACATTTTAATCAAACTAAACAAAAAATATAATGGACGTACCTTATCTTCCAATGTAGTTTCAACAAAACACAATTTTTATTGTCTGTTACCATAACAATAGGTTACAAACATTTCTTTCAAGTGCTGAAAAGTGAATCTTCTTCTATTGTCTCTGAGGATAGATTTATACTGACTAAAAGAGCGTTCGACGTCACAAGAAGTAACTGGTACATAATTCAATTTCACAATGTCTGCTGGGGATAAGTCCAAGTTAATCTTCACTGTTGATTCACCACTCATCACAGCAACAACCTTTTGTAGTTCTTCATATCCAGGGTTTTTTGAAAGTACAGTGTCCACCTTAGCTCTTACTGCATCTGCAACTTTACCTCTACCACGATTCAGTTGTTCCACAGTACTATTTATAATTTCAAAACTTTCAGATAGTGAAAGGTGCCTATTTTGGAGACTTTTGAGCGTTTTTATGATGCATGAAAATGTATGCTGAATGTGAGCTAAGTCATTCTTCACACTTATGTCACAGGTAACTGTTTTCGCAGTATCAATTGAGACTGCATCTTCAGAGTCCAATGCAAGGAGAACATTGTTAATAGAGTCTATATGTTCGGCATAATATTCAACTGCTTCTAGCCATGTACCCCATCTAGTTAAAATTGGCTTTGGTGGCAATGGAATTTCAGGGTACATTTCTTTCAACACGTTAACTCTACTGGGAGCTTTGAGAAATACTTTTTTCACTGATGAAATCAACAAATCTACTTTAGGGAAATTGTCTCTGACCACTTCTGCCACACGATGAAATGCATGCGCCACACAAGTAAAATGAGTCAATTTAGGATATACAACAGATAATGCTTGTCCAGCTTTGACCATATAAGGGGCAGCATCGCTAATAAAGAATAACACATTATCGTATATAATACCCTTTGGCCACAGGATACCCATAGCTTCGTTGAACAGTTTAACTATAGTTTTGTTATTGCACTTTTCTAGAACATCACAATGTAAAAGAATTCGTTCAGAATATTGTTCACTTAACAAACCGATAACTACATTACCAACAAGTCTACCTTCTTTGTCGGGAGTCTCATCAATGGAAACCCAAATTGAACTATCTTTAATTTCATCTCTTATCTTCTGTATTGTCTCATCGTAGATGGATGGAGCATACGTCTTCCTAAGTGTTGACTCATCCGGGATTGTATGTTGAGTATATTTTTCAAGGAATTCCCTGAAGACCTTATTCTTTAGTTTGTAGAGAGGAATATCAGCAGAGATGAGAGAACGGCACAGGTCGATGTTAAACTCAGATCTTACATTCGATGTTGTTGGTTGTGTTAAAAACAATTGTCTCTGCTTGGAATTTAGTTGTTTGTTGGCCTGATGTTTACTAGTTGTAATGTGTTGTTGCACCAGGAACTTTTGTGTAGATGATACTGCACACTGACACAAATTACAAAATAATATTTTATTGTCAGTTGATAAACCATCTTCTTTAAATTCTGAAATGTAACTTGTTAGTTTTGATTTTAAATTGACTGAATGACGTACTTTTGGCATATTTACCGTCTTTATAGTATGATTTACAAAACTGAACCTATGTGTACTCTGACTGGCATTTAACTGTTGAGCTGCACAACTGAAGTCTGTTAAAAATTTTAAATTAAATTAATACAGTTTTGTAACTTACTTTCCCATTGTTGATAGGACTGCTAATTTTCAAATAACTCTGATGTTAAAGGGATTACTGAACATGTGTTTAAATCTCTATTGTTGAAATGTATTTTTAAAAGTTAATGGAATTTTGTTTTGTTTTATTGTTAAACCTAATATAATATGGACTGTTTTATATGAAATATGGAAAATATATGGAAATTAACGAAAATATGTACTAAACTCTAAAATATGGAAAAATATGGAAAATAAAAGTAGGATTTTTCAACCCTACACATTGTGAAACATAAAGATAATGCAAAATATAAATTATATTAGCTTTATAAGTAAATATGTATTTACATATAAATCCTTTCCCTGTTTATTAGTGACTGTCACAAATTCTCTTGGATCTACAATGGCTTCAACTAATATGACATCTTTTCCTTCTATCATATATTTTTTTTTTGAAAGAAAAGGTTAATCCGTCTTTGCAACGTCGTCGATTCAATAATTCATCAGCAACGTACAAAGTCTAAGCTAAATCTCTCTTGACTTTGACATTTACTTTGGAATATACTACAGACTTCGTATCCGACTAACCAAAGAATGACAAAGCAGATTAATATGGACAACTAGAAATGAATCGATAACGAAGCATGTAGTTTTGAAAAGCATCTGATAATGCTACAGATTTATTTTTGTTTTCCTATTACGTGATATATTACAACAAATCAGTCATCCATTCAGTCACTGGCTCGCTCACTTTAAGTTAAACGAATTGCAGATGTCTTACACTGAAGAAGTCTATTAGATTTTCATTATTTGATTCCTGTTAAATATCTATATACTCGTAAATTTTCTATCGTTATGCCACTTGAATTAATTATCAAATTAGGTGCAGTTATTTTCATGTATAAAGTTATTAACAATTTAACATATAGGAATATTATATTTCAGTTTAATAAAGATATACATAGTAAGTTATTTAACACGATAAAAAGAAAATATATTTCTTTCTCACGTCAGCATGGCTCAGTAACTTGGGATTAGGCATTT
The DNA here is from genome assembly GCF_040183065.1 of Periplaneta americana. Classification (NCBI taxonomy): domain Eukaryota; kingdom Metazoa; phylum Arthropoda; class Insecta; order Blattodea; family Blattidae; genus Periplaneta; species Periplaneta americana. The sequence goes on from NC_091123.1 coordinate 161,295,938, forward strand.
TTAATAACTTTTACCCGACTTCCTTCAAAATACACAATCCTGCCAAATTGCCGGTGTTTCAAGAATTGCTTAAAAATACGTTTTCAGGAAGATTATTTATGTATTTATTTATTTCTTATTTATTTATTTATTATTTATTTACTTATTTATTTATTACTTATTTATTTATTATTTATTTCCGTATTTATTTAATTCTCAATTATTTTTATTATTTATTTATTTATTGCTTATGTATTTATTTATTATTTATTTATTATTGATTTATTTATTTACTTATTATTTATTTATTTTTATTTATTTATTATTGATTTATTTATTTACTTATTTATTTATTTTTATTTATTTATTTATTTATTTATTTTTATTTATTTATTTAAAAAATAATAAAAATATTTTCTCAACTTCACTCCATGTTCCATATGAAAGCATTTCTACCACTTAGTATAAAAAAGAATCTTATTCAGACTCTTGTAATGCCCCATTTTGATTATTGCGATTCCTTGCTAACTAATGTAAGTTCACTCCTAGCTGAGAGACTACAACGTGTTCATAATGTGTGCAAACGATTCATCTGCATTACTCGTAAATTTGATTATATAACACCTTCCCTCCAATTACTTCATGGGTGCGTCTGAAGGAACGAAGAACAATACATTCACTGTCTCTTCTGTTTAGAATCATGCATACTTCTACTCCGAATTATCTGTTATCGCGCTTTCAATTTCTTGCAACTCTTCGAAACCGACATCAAGCACTTCTTTCTATCCCTCATCATAGAACGTCTTTATACTCATCTTCCTATACTGTAGAAATACCTCGCCTCTGGAATTCGTTACCTAATGACGTCAGGGACTGCCGGACTTTATCACAATTTTCAAAATTAAATTGGAAAATTTTGTCTTAGTTAATGTTTTTAGGTATTGCTAGAAGTATTGATTAGTGTTTTTTTCTTTTCTTTTTCTTTTTTAATCTAGATTAAAATTGCAAGTTTCTTGTTTATGTTAGTTAATTAGTTAGGATACAATTAATTAATCATTTAAAGTTTGTGTGACTGCAACCTGTGTATATTTTTGTATGGCTTTACTTTGTTTATAGTGTCTTTTTCTCTCTGTCTCTTTATTTCTTGTGTAGCTTTACTTTGTATATAGTGCATTTTTTTCTGTTTATTTCTATTATTGTATTTGTATTCCTGGTGTTGTGGAAGAGAAGGCCTGATGGCCTTAACTACACCAGAATAAATAAATAAATAAATAAATAAATAAATAAATAAATAAATAAATAAATAAATAAATAAATAAATAAATAAATAAATAAATAAATAAATAAATAAATTTATTTTTATTTATTTATATTTATTTATTTGTTTATTTAATGGTTTAAAATTTTTTTCTTCTTTCTGCCCAAAACTTTAGTTACATTACTGATTGTTCTTATTTGCTTTCAGAACGACCGTGTTCTGCGATTTTTATGAAAAACATGTAAGTACCTATTCATTTAAATATTATAATTTGTATTTTGACAGTTTAAGAATGCAAAAGTTATAATGTCAATCGGAAACGAGAAAGAAACTTGCACAAATGTGAAATTAATAAAATTGAATATGTTAAAATTTATCTTCTCGAAAACGGTCTTTTATTTCTCCAACAATTCATTTCAAGTGTCCAGTAGTACTATAGAAACAAAATATGGGCAGACTCTTAATGGAAAATCGCCTTGTATTTAGGCAAGAAGGTTTAAACATGTGTTCCCATATTGCCTAACTACAAAAACTGCACATGCATACAGTGTTGTATCTGGAACTTTGACAATAATTGTTATCGATATTAATTGATATGTTAAAAAATTGATTTTCCATGATTTTGCATATTTCTGGTTTGACTTTGCATATATCAGACACTTTTGTGCATATAACTTCTGACCCTACTTATTATACTTGGATCTGAATTGTGGGCTTGAGTGACATTATTGTTTTTAATTGATGATGATAATGATGACAATAATTAATATCATAAATAATAAACACTATGTATAGGAGATACACAGAAGCTAGATAATCTGACCTCGCCTAGGCCGCTATTATCGAAATGCCCTTCACGTTACAACCAAGGACTTTCTAATCCAGCAAGTTTTAACCAATTAAAGATGCTTACTTACTTACTTACTTACTTACTTACTTACTTACTTACTGGCTTTTAAAGAATCCGGAGGTTCATTGCCGCCCTCACATAAGCCCGCCAATAGTCCCTATTCTGAGCAAGATTAATCCAGTCTCTACCATCATATCCCACATCCTTCAAATCCATTTTCATATTATCTTCCCATCCACGTCTCGGCCTCCCTAAATATTTTTTTCCCTCCGGCCTCCCAACTAAAACTCTATATGCATTTCTGGATTCGCCCATACGTACTACATGCCCTGCCCATCTCAAACGTCTGGATTTTATGTTCCTAATTATGTCAGGTGAACAATACAATGCGTGCAGTTCTGTGTTGTGTAACTTTCTCCATTCTCCTGTAACTTCATCCCTCTTAGCCCCAAATATTTTCCTAATTACCTTATTCTCAAACACCCTTAACCTATGTTCCTCTCTCAAAGTGAGAGTCCAAGTTTCACAACCATACAGAACAACCGGTAATATAACTGTTTTATAAATTCTAACATTCAGATTTTTTGACAGCAGACTAGATGACAAAAGCTTCTCAACCGAATAATACCAGGCATTTCCCATATTTATTCTGTGTTTAATTTCCTTCCGATTGTCATTTATATTTGTCACTGTTACTCCAAGATATTTGAATTTTTCCACATCTTCGAAGGATAAATCTCCAATTTTTATAGTTCCCTTTCTTACAATATTCTGGTCACGAGACATAATCATATACTTAGTCTCTTCGGGATTTACTTCCAATCCTATCGCTTTACTAGCTTCAAGTAGAATTTCCGTGTTTTCCCTAATCGTTTGTGGATTTTCTCCTAACATATTCACGTCATCCGCATAGACAAGAAGCTGATGTAACCCGTTCAATTCCAAACCCTCTGTGATATCCTGAACCATCCTAATGGCATATTCTAGAGCGAAGTTAAAAAGTAAAGGTGATAGTGCAGCTCCCTGCTTTAGCCTGCAGTGAATCGGAAAAGCATCAGATAGAAACTGGCCTGTACGGACTCTGCTGTAAGTTTCACTAAGACACATTTTAATTAATCGAACTAGAATTGAAGATGCTACACAAGAAAACATAGCATGTTTGCTAATTTGTCACTATGTACACCTTTCGAAAATGGCAGATAATGGACAGTTGATAAGCATTACTTAAAAATGACCACCAGTACTGTTCTCCCAGATCCACTACTTTAATTCCATCCATGTTAAATTTTATGCCGATTTCCGCACGAAAATTGTAACTGATGTAAATAGTATGGATTACTGTCGATGCTTATATTTCCATGAAAATCGATTTCTGTCCTTAGTAGGTTATTTTACGACGCTGTATCAACATCTCAGGTTATTTAGCGTCTGAATAAAATGAAGGTGACAACGCCAGTGACATGAGTCCGGGGTCCAGCACCGATAGTTACCCAGCATTTGCTCATATTGGGTTGAGGGAAAACCCCAGAAAAACCTCAACCAGCTAACTTGTCCCAACCGGGATTCGAACTCGTGTCACCTGGTTCCGCGGCCAGACGCGCTAACCGTTACACCACAGGTGTGGAAACTCGACGTAAAATGTTGTAAACTGTCAATAATTTCTCTATATTAACATAAAATGGAAACAACCACCAGAGCCTCCACTGTCGAAATGGCATTTTTTGGTAACGACCGCTAGGTGGAAGTACAGTTGCAAACTATTACTCCATGTAATTCCATAAAGATGTGACATCTTTTGCAACCGCATTAACCAACACATTAATTACCTTTGTAATAAAATGTAAAATAATATAATAAGAACTTACTATTTTGTTTTATTGAGGAATTACTTGTCAATGAGTTTATTACGCACAATATACTTACCTTTATTTCAATCGGTAATGATACATTGAATTCTAGGATGAGATAGCTTATTTAAAACCAATTTTAATCCACTTTATTTATTACAGAACAAAATAGTAATTGAAGTATGTCTTCATAAACCTATTGATTTTCCATCTCAAAAATTGTTTTTAGACTTTAATGTTCTTAAATTAAGACAAATTTATTATATCGTATTAATAAAATTCATAGATAAAAATCGAAATAATTTTGAATTGTATTCTCAGAGTTATGAAACAAAAGCTATGAATTATTTAAGATTGTTCGAACCAAAATGCAACACTGCTGCAGTATTTAATCATAGTAGTAATTTAGGATCCATAGTATTGTGGGTCCCTATCACCACGGCATGGCGTGTCCTCAGGTTGCGGATCGAGGAGACGGCCTCCAGATATGGAGGGTAGCTGTGAATATATTGAATAAGCAGCCGATGAGGGGTGGTCCTCCAGCTTGGGGGTTGGGCGAAGTGCTAAGAACCCATCACCGTAAAAAACAGCTTGTTACAAATCCTTCAAATAAGCTGCATGCATTGTATTCTTCACCTGACATAATTGGGAATATTAAATCCAGACGTTTGATATGGGCAGGGTATGTAGCACGTATGGGCGAATCCAGAAATGCATATAGAGTGTTAGTTGGGAGACAGGAAGGAAAAAGATCTTTGGGGAGGCCGAGACGTAGGTGGGAAGATAATATTAAAATGGATTTGAGGGAGGTGGAAAATGATGGTAGAGACGGGATTAATCTTGCTCAGGATAGGGACCAATGGCGGGCTTATGTGAGGGAATGAACCTCCGGGTTCCTTAAAAGTAAGTAAGTAAGTAAGTAAGTAAGTAAAGTAAGACAAATTTATTATATCGTATTAATAAAATTCATACATAGAAATCGAAATAATTTTGAATTGTATTCTCAGAGTTATGAAACAAAAGCCATGAATTCTTTAAGATTGTTTGAACCAAAATGCAACACTGCACCAGTATTTAATCATAGTAGTAATTTAGGCCCAGGAATATATAACAAATTTATATTTAAATATCCTAATCTTGTTAATTCTAATAAGCAGTTCTAGTATTAAATTTAAAAAGTTATGTATTGATTTTATAAATAATGAAAAATTGTAAATTTAGATATATATATTCTTTTTGTGTATAGATTGACAAATCGAACTGAAACCCTGACCGAATTACTACGTGAGCGCTGGATGTCTTGGAGAGGAGCAAGTGAGAAAGCACGGGGGGAAGGGAGAGAGCACTATGCACTATGTACTTGCAAGTCCACTCACAGTTTGTCAAACCTGCTAACAAAAGCATTAAAAGGTTGACTAGTTGCCTGCAATGCTAGCATAATGGAACCTTCCTAGCCGACAGTCGAGGCAAAAATGAAGAATCCGTTATTGTGGTAATACTGGAGAGTGGTTCTTCTATTGGTCGCGATTCCCACACACACCCTCTCAGATATTTACGTGGTGATTGGTGACTGAATGACGAGGAGCGAGGGAGAGAGAACAAAGAAAGAGAGAGATTCCAGAAGTTGGTGTGTTTTACGGGGTTTCACTTGAAGTTGTCAAACTATAGTAGACATAAGACAAATTGTATTATATACTTCTTAATTTAAATTTAGGAATCCGCCCCTGAGCACGAGTTCTACTCTTTCAGGAATGAGCTAAAGTTTTATATCAGTCGTCTCCAAAACCGTACTCGCGAGTAAGCCCCTGAACGGAACCGAAGTCAGTACGTAATGAGCGCGCTCCGCCTCACCCATCCCCACCTATACTGTACTCAATGTTTATGCGCAAACGAAGAGCAGTGACGGACTGCCATTATCATTGTGTTGGTCGGAGTGTTCCACCGTTTCACAATGTCTTCTAATCATGGACGTAGTACATTCAAGGATGAAGGGGAAGAGACATTTTTGTGTTAGTGAGGAGAATGTGAAATGTTTAATTTGTTCTAAAATTCTTAAGGGTCTGTTAAAATTCAAAATGCGACGACAACACTCGACTCTTCACAAAGAATATCACAGAATTACAGGCATGCTGGACATGTGAAAATAATTTATTTTGGGGCTATCTATATAACTGTTGGTTATACATAATAATCAGTATATTACAATACGTTTACACTCAGTTCCGCATGACATACTTATAGTTTTTTGTTTAATTTTAGGTGAAATGCTTAGGCCTACAAATATTTTTATAAATATAAAACAAGAAAATACAAACACAAATCATACACCTGTTCCCAGTCTTAAACAAAAAAAGCTTCTTGCTAGCTATGTTGGAAAATCAATGAAGCCCTTTACAGAAGCATCATTTGTAAAATCGTGCATACAGAACGCTACTAAAATACTATGTCCAGAACAAAGTCAAAATTTAAGAAAATTAAATTGTTTCTAATTACAGTTCAGAGAAGCAATTTCAAGATTGTAAATGTAATTGAATCTGAAGTCCAAACCACAATTAACCAATTTGTAGCTTACTCACTTGCATTGGACGAAAGCACAGATAGAAATGACGAAGCTTACCTAGCCATTTTCATCCGAGGAGTTAATGAACATTTTACTGTGTCTGAATGTCTTCTAGATGTAATTACAAAATATAACTGGAGAAGATCTTTTCCAGGCACTGAAAGACACCATAGAACAGAAGAGGTTGAATTTGCAATGACTTGTGTCAATAGCAACAGAAGGGACTCCAGTTTCATAGTATGTCAAAATAATATACAAAAGTATGACATTTCTTATTCTTTTGGTGCTATTATTATTTGTAAACATAAGCAGACCGTTGCCGCGATCCCCCACTAACCGCTCTCATCTGTTGAGGTACGAGTCTCTTCCCCTTCAGCACACTGTTTTCGGCGGGCAGCATCGAGAGCACGAATGACGATACGCTTTTTGGAGACCTCTGTTTTATATATATATATATATATATATATATATATATATATATATATATATATATATATACGGTCTTACTAATAAACCGTGTATAGTTTTTATACGAGACTTATGCAGAGTTGGGACAGAAAACGTTACTAATAAACCTTGCATAAGCTATGGACGTATAAACAGTCTGTAACTATACAATGGGAAATGCTTTGCAGTAGTTATATACACGAAACCCCTTGCTTAAGCGTTGTATATAGAGAAAAAACGGCCGCCCCTCTAACAGCTGTTCGTATCGACTGTCATTTTTTGATTATGGTTGCCTTGTAACCACAGAAGAACAAACCAAAGAGCACAAAATATAGTGTGGTAATCGATCAGAGCCAGTTGTACTATCGATACTTAATACGGCACACTAGAGCGCTCTACCGGATGCAATAGAGAACCTCAGATATTCTATTACCTTTCGGAATGAAGTAATGACGAAACTATGACGTAGCTGTGTAAGAGTTATACTGTTATACACGACGTATGTAGTGATTAATAGTAACGAATTTACGCACGACTTATAAACGAGCTACTCATTGTATAAGTATAAGACAGTTAAACGTCTGTATATAGAGTTTTTATTAGTAAGACCGTTATATTACATTTTATGTTACAATTATTACCAAAATAAAATAAATACATACAAACAGCATAGTATCTCGCAGTCTTATAATATTGGACCCAGTCGTTCAGAGTGTATTGTTCCATTATTTTTTTTCTGAAATGCAAGGAACAATATAATGATGCAACCGGGGAGATTGTTTTTACGCACCCTACTGGGCACTCTCAAGTTCTTGGCAGCATTCAGCCTGATTGCTCCGAGCAAACAGTCTTGTTTTATCCGACTAGTGAGTTCAAACACAACGGCTGGCTGACTTCTCCACCGAATCATTAATGGAATCCGTTAGCTGTGAATAATTAAATGCGCGATGGTCGTGCGGTTTTCCAGCGCCTGGGCTCGAGGGTTTTCTGTTTACCGATGTTGTGGTTTGTACGGCTTCCGTTGGCTTGCATCTTCACGTTGAATTGCAAGGAATATTTCAGTCTAATGGACACAAATTTGTAATTATTAACAGTTTGATCTTTGATTGCATACTGGAAATTGATAGCAATTTCAGTAATTACTAGAGTTACGTAAATGCATTGCAAAAAATACAGTCTGGGATTTACGTACTCTGAAGTGGATGATAGAATATTTATACGTTTAACAAGTCGATTCATGTTCTATGTAAACGAATTAAAAAAAGATTGCAGTTGAAATTTTACAAAACTGTGGCAATACATTATTTTCTGCTCAAATACAGATTTTTTATGAGAAAACGTAGGGATAAAAGGAGTGGACAATCATCTGAAATGAAGTGTCTACTTCACATAAAGAAATATTAAGTATGGATCATTTTAAGAATAAAAATTGATAGTTGTTGTTTAGTCAACTATCCGAAAACAGGTTTGAACCTCACAAGTGATATCAAGAGGGCACCACTTATGAGGCAACTAGGCCAGGAGATAATGGAGTAGGGTGGCCAGTTCCTTTTTTCCCCTCCATTGCATATATCGCCGACTAGCTACATATTACACTAGTCAGACTTCAGATGCATACAAACAATATTGTTCTTCCTCTGACACACATCGTCAAGTGAGATGTACTGCCTAATAATAGATATACAGCTGTCAAAAGAAAAAGTGGCCGCCCTCTACAGTAGATAGCTACCAAGTTCCCTTCGGGTATCTCCGCTACAATTCGGAGACAAGCGATGTTACACGTTGTTGGACCGCGATTCCTGCAATATAGAGTTATAATTAAAGTATTCTATGTGTTAGACTTGTAGCGTAATGGTAGCGTTCCGGGCTGGTATTCGTCAGGTCGTGCGGTCGAATACCACCGAGTGCTTTTTATGTTTTTTTTTTTGTTTTTTGTTTTTAAGATAGAGAGAAAATATAATTTCTCCTGTCTATTTTATTTTTAATAGGCGTAATTAACATCAGGTTCATAATGCATTATGCCATGACTTTATCATTATTTATTATGACATTATAGCTGCGAATGGAAAGAAATATGTTCGTCTGGCTTAGAAAATTCAAACAATTAAAAGTTAAAAAAGAAACACAAAAACATAAGGTAACATTATTCAACGGTAACTTGGGAACCGAGGTTCCCTTTATTTTTTTGCTAAATTCCAGTTTTTGTGTGAAACTAAAGGCAATAAATCGTAACTACGTTTGCTTAGAGTTCAACAAAAGCTTTATTTTGCCATGAATGTTACAAATACAATACCGTGTACAATATTACTGCTAATTGAAGCTTGTGTATAGCAATACATTGTGGTACTAGCTATAAATAGGATAATATGTTTCCATTTTCCAGTTTAAAAATTTAAATTACAACCGAAATAAAGCTGATCTGATTATGATAGATGATAGTGATAACAATGCTGTTATATATGGTGAATGATGGCGCTAGAATACATCAATCTCTAAGACAGAGTCACATTTCATGAAATGGTGTCATCTCCGAACAGCATTTCATTCTCATTTAACTGCGAGTAGCAAGGGAACTGATAGCAGATGCCCGGAAGGTGTATGAAGACCGATCCTTGCAGTAAATGAGTGGCGGGAACTAAATAGTCACGTCCCTTAGCTGTGATGACTCTGCTGGGACCGCAGACAACTGGACATCCGGGAATTCATCTCGAGGGAAAGAAGCTACAACCGCTCATCACCACGCTCACAGCGTCACTTGAATACCCAGAGAAACACGGACTTCAATTAATAACGTGGGATTACACTGACCGTCGGCGTCGTATGTTTCAGACTCTGCTCCTCTGTATCACTATACAAGTAAACAACACGTACCCAAGAAAGCGCTACAAGCAGATCTAATTATTCTAAGAGATATAGATGTATGTTTGAGACTCTGCTCCTCTGTATCACTATACAAGTAAATAATACGTACCCCAGATAGCGCTACAAGCAGATCTAATTATTCTGAGAGATATAGATGTATGTTTGGGACTCTGCTCCTCTGTATCACTATACAAGTAAATAATACGTACCCAAGAAAGCGCTACAAGCAGATCTAATTATTCTAAGAGATATAGATGTATGTTTGAGACTCTGCTCCTCTGTATCACTATACAAGTAAATAATACGTACCCCAGATAGCGCTACAAGCAGATCTAATTATTCTGAGAGATATAGATGTATGTTTGGGACTCTGCTCCTCTGTATCACTATACAAGTAAATAATACGTACCCAAGAAAGCGCTACAAGCAGATCTAATTATTCTAAGAGATATAGATGTATGTTTGAGACTCTGCTCCTCTGTATCACTATACAAGTAAATAATACGTACCCAAGAAAGGGCTACAAGCAAATCTAATTATTATAAGATAAATAGATGTCGAATGTTTCAGACCTCTCTCCTCTGTATGACTATACAAGTAAATAACACGTACCTAAGAAAACGCTGCAAGAGGATCTAATTATTCTAAGAGATATAGATGTATGTTTCAAACTATGCTCCACTATATGATTATACAAGTAAATAATAAGCACCCAAGAAAGCGCTACAATCAGATCTAGTTATTCTAAGAGATATAGATGTTTTATGTTTCAGACCATGCTCCTCAGTATCATTATACAAGTAAATAACACGTACCCAAGAAAACGCTACAAGCAGATCTAATTATTATAAAAGAAATAAATGTAAGAAGAAGAATTGTAAATATAGATATAATTACATAGTTAGAAATAGTAATATAAACTGAAGTCTATACAGAGTGAACAGTAAATAATGCTATTAATTTCAAGGGGTTATTCTTTGAGACATTTCAAACAAAAATATTTATCTTAGAATGCATATTGTAATATTCAGATAGTCAATGTTAGGATATGATATGATATGATATGATATAATATAATATAATATAATATAATATAATATAATATAATATAATATAATATAATATAATATAATATAATATAATATAATATTGTTTTATTCAGTCTACATGACATATCAAATCTAAAAAGTCAATGACACTTATCTATGCAAGCGATCATTGTGTTCTATACAAATATAATTGAACAGCGAACGTTTTCGCCCTTCGGGCATCATCAGGCTTTACATGCAATATCTTATACATTTAGTCTATAGTATGGACGACCTGAAATGTAAGTAATTTTGATAACTTTTAACTGATTTAACATCACGACATATTGAAATTTTCTACATAACATCTAATATATTTCAGATCGATTTCAGCATACCAAGTTTGAACCACTGAGACAAGATTAGCAGGAAACATCTAATTAACAATTATGAAGTTTAAATGAGGAATAAACGTTTTACTATGTTCACAGTTTTACCATTTAAACTCAACACAGCAGTGCAACCACAATTTTTACCTCAGTATTATATATAAATGTTATATCTGTACATTAATTTTAGATATAATTACTACAAGCCAATTTTAAATAAAAAAAAACAGTTTATTTCATTATTAAATGGTTGTATTTCATTAGTTCCATACTATAGACTAAATTATGTATAAGACATTGCATGTAAAGCCTGATGATGCCCGAAGGGCGAAAACGTTCGCTGTTCAATTATATTTGTATAGAACACAATGATCGCTTGCATAGATAAGTGTCATTGACTTTTTATATTTGATATGTCATGTAGACTGAATAAAACAATATTATATTATATTATATCAAAAATATTTAATACAATTTTGCTCGTTTTCTCCTTCATATGTGCAGTAATTCGATCCGAACAAATGAAAAACAGTAAAATTTCTTTGTAATGCAATCGGTGTAATGGTGCGCATGGCAGCTGACGGGGTTTCAGTTCACTGCAGTTGAAATGATTTTGGTCCTCTTTTAAGAAAAAGAAAACATTACAAAAATTATTGTTTTGATCAAGTGTAATGTCCCTAATGCCATATGAAATTAAAGAATATCAACGTATTTTATACAATAATATACAATTTATAACATATTATACCCTATATTGAACGCACGGCTCCTGAGGGTTAATATTAAAACAACCGATTCGCCAACATCTAATCACTGACCTCCTGAATGGAAGTGGATAGATAATATGGCTTCTTTGTCTCCGACTGAAATTTTAAATCGGATATGAAAAAAGACGATTCTACACTTCAATGAGTTAATAATAATAATAATAATAATAATAATAATAATAATAATAATAATAATTTATAACTACATTAAATATTAAATATTTATAATATATTAGGAGAAAATCCACAAACGATTAGGGAAAACACGGGAATTTTACTTGAAGCAAGTAAAGAGATAGGTTTGGAAGTAAATTCCGAAAAGATAAAGTACATGATTATGTCTCGCGACGAGAATATTGTACGAAATGGAAATATAAAAATTGGAAATTTATCTTTTGAAGGGGTGGAGAAGTTCAAATACCTGGGAGCAACAGTAACAAATATAAATGACACTCGGGAGGAAATTAAACACAGAATAAATATAGGAAATGCCTGTTATTATTCGGTTGAGAAGCTTTTGTCATCCAGTCTGCTGTCGAAAAATCTGAAAGTTAGAATTTATAAAACAGTTATATTACCGGTTGTTCTGTATGGTTCTGAAACTTGGACTCTCACTTTGAGAGAGGAACAGAGATTAAGGGTGTTTGAGAATAAGGTGCTTAGGAAAATATTTGGGGCTAAGAGGGATGAAGTTACAGGAGAATGGAGAAAGTTACACAACACAGAACTACACGCATTGTATTCTTCACCTGACATAATTAGGAACATTAAATCCAGACGTTTGACATGGGCAGAGTATGTAGCACGTATGGGCGAATCATAAATGCATATAGAATATTGGTTGGGAGGCCGGAGGGAAAAAGACCTTTAGGGAGGGCGAGACGTAGATGGGAAGATAATATTAAAATGGATTTGAGGGAGGTTGGATATGATGATAGAGAATGGATTAATCTTGCTCAGGATAGGGACCAATGGCGGGCTTATGTGAGGGCGGCAATGAACCTCCGGGTTCCTTAAAAGCCAGTAACTAAGTAATAATAATTTATAACACTGACAAATTCTATAAATAATAAGTATAAATAATATCTGATTTAAACTGTTATATTGGCAACACTTACAACCAGTTTTTCCCGTAATTCCTATTGGAACACATTTAGCAACGCTCTGGCCTTGATGCGGCAAACTGACGAATTTTCATGATGATATACCGTACTTTGCATCGTGAGAGTTACGTCGCCTTGGTCAGTCCAACATGGAGAAAATTCATTCGGGAATCGAACACGACTGAAAGACTTGGATTACACATGTAATGGAATGAACTGATCAATATTTACTCGGGTCCAATTGTGTGGAATAAGCTCTTGCAGATTCCGCGTGTAATTCTGTTGGCACACAAGTGTGAATGGATCGAAGATTGAGGTGAAGGTTAATTCCTCATTTCCTCTGGCCACAAGGAGTGAGGAGGCAATCGAATGCTTTACCTCCGAGTGGGATTTCAATACAGCGACCAAAAGCAATCGGGCAAATGATGTAGTGAAGTACGGTTTTCAAATTAAAACCAGTTCTGCAGAGTCGAGTGTTTTTCTTTCGAGCTTAAACGCAAATTAAATAATCCATAATTGAACTACACTGAAAACCATAATTACTTAAATGCTTAGGCCCGATTGTATAAACCATTTAATCTTAGATCAGAGGTTAAATTGATCCTTGTTTCAGCTGAACTTGGAATTTTGTGTTGTATAAAGTCTAATCTGAGATTAATTTGCCTCAAACTAAAGTCAACTTTGACTGAAGAAATTTCTCCGATTAAGTTAGATGATCCAAGTTCAGTTATTTCTTTTCTGTTTGAAATATACGAGTGACAGATTGTGCAAATAAAATATCAATTATTATTAATATTAATAGATATGATAGGTACATTTATAAATATTTCTTTCAATTTCTTGCCTTAATACACAAACAATCTTATATTTTATAAGGCTCTATCGTGTTCAGCAGTATCAAATAACATAACCTATAATTATATTATGTTTATAACAACCATTAATTATTAATGGATATGATAGGTACATTCATAAATTTTCAATTAACTGTATTACTAAACGAAAATTGTCGTTTTATAAAGCTTTATTACGTTTAGCAGTATCAAACACCATAACATGATAACAATTCGGAGAACAGTCAACCTTCTTCTTATTGTCCGCCATTATTTACATAGCACAAAAAACCAGTGTCTCCAACAGAGTGTACGGAAAGTCGCCAAAAAGTAATTGTAAAGTCGCTAGATTTCTCATTATCAACAAGGAAAGATTGACTTTTGTCACTATGGGGTGCTAAAAAGGTCGCTAAATCCCTATTTAAGCAATATAAAAGTTAAAAGAAATTGTTGTTGAAAAAGAGTTAAAGTCGCTAGATTGGCAACACTGAACAAACCTGTCCGCGCATCACGTATTTCACCTGTTTATGCGATGTTGCCAAATCCTTTTCACGTGAACTTAGATTGCATTTGAACCAAGGTAATTTGATCGCAGAAAAGTTTTATACAATAGAAGAAGTGTCTGAACTCGGTTCACTTTTCGATCTTCGATCAAAGTTGATCTTTAGTCACGGAGTTTTATACAACTAGGCCTTAGAGCTCTAGATAAACAACATTATCAGCAGAGTCCTCTGGGGTGGCTGAGTGGTCAGACCTTCAGCCTGTTACGTACGCGGTCCGGGTTCGAGTTGAAAAATCCATAGTGACATTTGTGGAGGAATAGTTCGTAGTTGGTGTTTTTCTCGGGGTTTTCCCAGAACGCCGACTGGCGACACACGGAAGGGGCTAGTGATGAGGTGGGTTGCCTACGCAAAACATAGATATGCAGCGAACCTTAGTGTAGTCAGCCGATGTGGGTTTGGGAATGCGCCTAGTTTGAGGATTAGCGTAATAAATTTAATGCCATACTTGACAATTGTAATGTTTTGTTCTCTGACTTAAGCACCGAAATCTCGAACAAATTATAACGTGTTTATAAATATGTTTGCAATGTTCGAGGATACGATCATTTTTCCAATACAGTAGAACCCCTATTATCCGTGGTAATGAAAAGAGTCGACTGAACGGTTAATCGAAAAAATCGGATAATTCGTACCATAAAATATTTTCATAAATTATGTGAATAACACTTGAACGTTCGTCATTTTCTCCGTGGTCTTGTGTTTAACACGCTTGGTAGTGAATCAGAAATCCATCAATTTAAGTTCGGTTGTTGACGACGTGTTCTTGAGGGGGTAAGAAAACTCCTTGTAATGACTGTCATCAGAAAGATAGGAATAGTAGAGGTCTCATTCAAAAGCTGCATGACGAGAGAACTAAAAAGAAGAATTGCATCAGCATGGAGAGCTTTCTGGTCACTGCAATTCGTACTCCTTGACAAGAAACTGAACCGCAAACTAAAGCTGGAGGTGCTGCAATCCTGTATCCTCCCAACCTTACTGTACGGCTGTCAGACCTGGAAACTGACCGTGAACCAGAAGACGCAGGTTCAGATCTGCCAGCGCAAAATGGAGAGGAAAATCCTAGGACTCTCCCTCAGAGACAAGATTTCCAACACCAGACTCAAGCAGATGACAAACACCAGAGACATGGCACAGCAAGGGGAGCGCCTGAAATGGAAATGGGGAGGTCACGTGTCGAGACTTCAAGGCTGCAGATGGGCGCATATTTCCACCACGTGGGACCCACGCATCGGGAGGCGAAACCGAGGAAGACCTGGAACCAGATGTTCGGACTTCTTCAAGAGCCTAGCTGGACCCCTGTGGTCCAGAACAGCCAAGAACCGAGAAGAATGGAGATCGCTACAGTTTGCAAGTATCGAGTGAGAGTGCAAGTGTAGACACACGAACGACGAACAAAACTTATATAGAACAGAACCTACCGTCATGAGGATTAGCTCACCGCATGATCTCTAAAGAGCTCCCCTTTTTAGGACGCCATAGCCCTTCACAGGAAATCCAAAGGCTATTTCATTCATGTTGTAGATTTACATACTTTATATACTTTATCTTAGATTTTTATTAAATCAGTCTCATATTGTGATGAAAGATGACCAACAGTTTCTCTTTCTCCAAACCACTTAATTACGTGTATTTTGTTCGATACTTAGCACAACACGTTTTCTTTTAACACTCATGGAATACATTTTATATAGAAGTTGCAGAGTATGGCAACTTGTACAGTAGACAAACTGCGTAAGTGTAAAAGCTTGTAATAACACTCTCAATAAAAAAATACGTATATTGATAGGCCTATAGCATACAATAGTATCTATTTCATATGTTTCTGCAGCAAAAAAAAAAAAAAAATAAAATAAAGGGAGAGAAAGACAGTCCGGTAATCCGCCAATCGGTTCATAGGGTGCCGGATAATCGAGGTTCTGCTGTATTTATCCTGGCTCTGTCTCAACGACAGTGTGAAGTTCTGTCTTCTCTGTTATTTCAAATTCTGCGTACCTCAACCCCAAGCTGTCGTCTCGTCTTGTATATTTATGTTCCAACCATAACCTAAATACTCGATCTCAGATCACCGGTACATTGAGAATACCTATCACAACACTTCCCGATAATCTACATTATCCACCGTTTCAATTGCTCGTCACTGGAATTCCGTACGTCATACGTAAGGGGTTGTTAGACATTTAGTAATTTCAAAACCCGGTTGTCAAATAGACTGCTTAGACTGTGAGCTTTCCTAAAATATAATTTTTCTAATATGATTTCTATTTTTGATATATAATTTTCTCTATTATTTTAACAAGTACTTCGACTTACATTGGTGTAACTACTTTATTCTTAGAATTTATGGGGTAATAGTTCTCATACTAATAAGATACTTATGTTACAAAAAAACTATTAGAATTATAACTAATTCATCAATGAAGGCACACTGCAGACAGTTATTTGTAAATGAAAAAATTATGACTGTAACATCACTGTATATTTATCAAGCCCTAAATTTCGTCAAAGAAAATTCACATATATTGACACATAGGAATGATGTTCATATATACAACACCAGAAACCGTGACCTTTTTGACATACCTAAGTGTAGGCTGACTAAAACAATGAATAATTATTTTATTATGTCGTTAAAAATAGCAAATAAATTTCCGAAATATCTTTTTAATCTGGAAAGGAAGTCTTTTAACAGACTTGTCTCTGGTTGGTTAATCAACAAACCATTTTATGAAATTAATGTGTTTTTTAATGTTAACGTTGTTGAGAGTTTTTGAATTAATTTTAATGTTTTGTTGTTTACTGACTTTGTCAATTGCACTATGTTGTGTGCTCTGACTGTACAACACTGACTATACTTTCTGAATTGCATGTAAGTACACTTGCCATCATTTTGATATTATTATTATTATTATTATTATTATTATTATTATCATTATTATTATTATTATTATTATTATTTTGTTCTTGTATTTCTGCCATTTTTATATTTACCATTGTTCTTATACTGGTTGAGTGGAAGAGAAATGGTCGTAACTCTGCAAGAATGAATAAATAAATAAATAAATAAATAAATAAATAAATAAATAAATAAATAAATAAATAAATAAATAAATAAATAAATAAATAAACAAATAAATAAATAAATAAATAAATAAATAAATAAATAAATAAATAAATAAATAAGTAACTAAGTAAAAAATAAATGAAAGGTCTCAGTACTTGGTTACAGTGCTCCCTTTCCGAAAAGTCCATTCCATTATCAGCATAAGAAGCAAATATGTACTTGATACAACATCGTAAAGTCAATTTTAGCAATAAAATTTTGTAACTTCAAATCTGACATTTTTAAAAAGGAATTAATGTAACCACGTGCAAGACAAGAAAGCAATGGAAATGCGTAAATGAGCTCAAGAATTTAAAGCATATTCTTTTTCTTTCTTTCTTTACCGACATAATTTTCAGGCTCTTCAATATTCAGTCTTTATTAATTGTATTAAATCTCTAAGTTAATAAATTACTTTGATAGCAAATGCTCGAACTAATTTTTAGATAGTTTAAAACTCTAATAGGTTTAAAGTCGACGAAACTTTCCAGTGTTTCGAACTTTGTGAAACAAAGCCCTAGTTCCATTCTAAAGCTGTAATTTTAAGGAAATTTCTGTTCCTCTGGTCATAATTCAAAAGCAGACTTAATAATTATTACTGAATATTGTGTCATCAAATATTGTAGAAATGCACAATAATGACGCTCTTTTAATCATTAGCATTATAAACAAACTTAAAACCGTTGAAAGGTATATACGAGAATTTGAATTAGAATACCATTGAAAATGAAGACCGTATGTCATCCATCGTACATAATACTGGTCTCTATATGCTTCAGGATCTCATAACTGTGTAACTACTGTGAGAGTCAAGAAATATAATAATAATAATAATGATAATAATAATAATAATAATAATAATAATCCGTGGCGCTACAGCCCGTGGAGGGCCTAAGACCGACCAGCCGGCTGCTGGCCTCACGCCCACATGCCGAAGCAGAGGTGGACGATCATCCAACCAGAATGAAGGTATCGTGTGGTTAGCACGAAGATCCCTCAGCCGTTACAGCTGGCTTTCGCAACCGGATTTCGCTACCTATCGTAGCTCCCCAAGTGCATCACGATGCTGAGTGGGCACCGGTTCCATACACTGGCCGAAATTTCATGAGAAAATTTCTTCTCCCATGAGGATTCGAACCTGCGCGCATTCCGTAACGCGAGTCCTAGCCAGGATGCCTTAGACCACGACCCCACGGCGCGGGACGCAATTAAATTACTTTTGTAAATATTACATAATATTTAAAATGTACTGTTGTAGCAATTTATTATGTTAGGATTAAATGGGTCCGTCTAATGCTTATCTATTAATATTGTATTGATATATTACAGTATTAATAGATAAGCATTAGACGGACCCATTTAATCCTAACCTATTGTACTTTGCTTATTGGTCAAAACTTCAACAAAATGAAAAAAAATCAACAAAATGAAATTATTATGTGCTAAGATTTGTAACAATTCATCCCTACCGACTTTGCCAAAGGCTTTTTTGAAATCAATGAAGGCAAGATGTATTTCTATGTTAAACTCTCTATGTTTTTCAATTAATAATTTTATTGAGAAGTATCCATCGCAGCAGAATCGACTTCCATGAAAGCCATTTTGCTATTCGGAATATTAAAATAGCTAATAATTACCTGTAAAATAATATAAAGTTTGGATAATTTTTTACAATCGTAAAACATTTACAAAATAAAGTATAGCCTACAATTAATTAGATATCTGTATGATTCTTTTAGTGGAATGTTTTAAAAGACCTACATTAACAACACAGTCTAGGGTCTTTTACCTATTCATTCAATATTAAATTCTCTAAAATGTTTGATTAATGAAAAAGTATCGAAGTTTATCATCATTAAAAACCCTTTCCATCAAAGCTTTAAAAATGACGTCACAGCAGCTAACAATGACAAGTATGTGAATTAAAATTTCTGTATCGAAGTGTATTTTAAAGGAAAAATAATTTAAAAAATTAAAGTTACGGGAAGTTACAATAAAAGTTTAATGCTATTTAAAAATCCTGTGCACCGCAGCTTAAAAATGGCGTCGAAGCAATATTGAAAAGATCATAGATGTTCATTATATTTTATGTAATATATTCTACATAATTCATAAAATATTTTAAAGGCTTTTTTAGATTTAGGCCTACTGGTTTTTCACAATGTTTAACCATCGTCTCCTCGAAATTCAAGTTGCTTTCATCAGTAAGTATATATCGTCGTTATTCCTGCAATAATTCCTATGTGACATATTTATCGATTTTCAGATTATTAAATAACTTAAATATATTTCTTTCTTTCGAAAATGTAAGAATTCACACTCTTCTATGTACCATTGCCATAGTATGAATAAATGTTTTCGTTTCCTATTGAAAAAAGTTATATTTTGCGCATAGGAGTTATTGCAGGAACAACGACGTTATAAACAAAGACATCTTTCCAATCTTTAAAAATCGGACATAGCCTATGTTTATAGAAACTACGATTTACACAGTAAACTGAGGGATCATATCGTCAAGTTATTCACGTTCGTAATGAATCACCCTGTAGAAATAATTTTAATGCGAGATGATCGTTCGCAAATTTCAAAGGAATAAACGGTAAATAACGACTTTTTACAACAAGAGAAGGCTGTAATAACTCTACACGCTTATCAAGGAACGAGTTATCTCTTTTCACACAACGGTTTAATCCATTGAGTTTGTTAAAATATTTCACAGCTGAGCTCAATTCATACAGCTTACAGCGTGGCTTGTTGCTGGCAGAGGTGTATACGTGCGTTTTAGGAATAGGAGTTCCTGAACGTTATTTATGCCCGATTTATCTTGCCAAATTTTCTGCTGACGTCCGCAGCAATGTCCCCCCCCCTGTTCCCGCAGAGAGCTGTACTCTACTTACCGACAGCGTCCACTGTTGAGAGATCGAAGCGCTGAATCCCCATTCTAACCCCTACAGCGCCTGGAAGAAGAGAAAGAACATTAGAGAGTAGGGAACACAGATAACGATGTCTGAGTGACAGTATTCAAAAAGAGAAGAATGGACAGAGAAGAAAGATAAAGTAGCTCAGAGGAAGACAACGGCAGTGACCCCTGGCGAAACGACAGCAAGAAAAAATAATTGGACCTCTCATCTGTAATAAGGGCACGACAATTGGTAGGAAGACGTCTTGCGTTATCTAAGAGCGCTGATGCAATTCTCAGACCAGTGACTTGAGAACAAGGAGCTCGAAGTCATTTTCATCTATAATCTTGTCAGGAGTTCAGTTCCTACAGATGACAGGATTCTTACATTTCTATGTGATCTTCATAATTATTATTATTATTATTATTATTATATTGTTGTTATGAAGATAAAAAGAATTGTCATTGCATTATATTAATTGTGTATTGTATTGTATTATATTAATTATGTTATATTCATAGCAATGTAGTAATTTTCTATCATACTGATTGAGTGGAAGAGAAGGCCGAATGGCCTTAACTCCGCCAGTTAAAATAAATTATTATTATTATTATTATTATTATTATTATTATTATTATTATTATTATTATTATTATTATTATTATTATATTTAATTTATCTAACTAGCTAGCTAGCTAGCGAATACAAATTAAAATTATAAAACAAAAATGTATCTAGCTACTACCGTAAGAGCCAGGCTCGTGTACGGTGTGGTCTTAGCCAATAATATAACATAAAATTTACAAGGACAGTTTACTAAATGCAGTAAGTAACTTAATTCAAACCAATAAATAACACACAGCAGCAAAAAAAAAAAAAAAAAGAAGAAAGAGAAAAAGAAAAAGAGAGAAAAACACATTTAATATAAATTGATAATCACACAGAAGCCAGTGATGTTCAATAAAACATGAATATAGTTGGCAGAAATAAAAAGTAAAAAATACACACATTTGTTAACATTATATATCATGAATAATTTCATAAATTTCTCTTTTTCAAGCTTCAATTTTAAATTATTTCAAATTTGGAAAATGGTTTGTAATTTTATTATAAAGTCTTGGGCCGAAACTAGCACCATGTTTAAGAGCTGCACTTGTATGACGTTGAAGCTCAATTAATGGGAAAGTAGACTTCTGTCTTCGAGTACGATATTCATTTCGATTATATTTATGTTTTATTTGATTTCTGTGGTAGTAAGTTAGTAAACTATATTTATAATTTTTTTTTCAATACTTAATACTTTAAAATCTGTATAAATTAAATTTGTTGGGCAATCCATATTTTTTGGTTAGACAAATTTTTATTAATCTTCTGAGTAATAAAATTAATGGATTAAGTACAGATGATGCTACTCCACCCCAATTTATTACACCATATTGTATTAATGATTGTACTAAAGCTAAAAATAATATTCTTAATGTCTCTTTTGTGATAACATTTCGGATTAGGCTATTATGAATTTATAAATTGCCTTTCTTATACTTGTACACATAAAATCAATTTTTTTTATCCCAATTATTAAACGAGTTATTCTTGTATATTTGATCTTGAAAACAAGCCTGAGGATTTCAATGAAATGGGGTGAATATACCGTTTTCGGGTGTGATAAAATGAATTAGTTAGGTCTCGACTTTGGGACATTCATGTACGACCGATATTATAAAAACTTTCTTTTAAACCTTAAGTTAATTTTCACGTTCTAGTTCCCGCGCTCCGGCAAGCTTCTCGCTAATTGTGAATGCTCACATTTAAATACATTTACATTAACAATATTTCCGTTCTCGTTGTCATTTCCGTTCCCCGTTTATTGTGGACCAGCCTTAATCTTGACACATAAATGATGTTAAAAAGAAAATTCATTTGACTGTCTATTTATTATGAATCAGTCCAAAAGTGAATAGCATGTAAAAACAAGTACTTTCGCCTTATCCGGCAACATCGGTAGAAATTAAATATGCATTAACGTAAAAATAGCAAGTGCACCAAATAGGCTTCTTAAAGTATCATAAAACATATTAAAAGAGCTTAAATAACACTGAGTTAATAAACGAATGATGAAACTTATAAAGTTGTGTACTTATAATGTGGTATATTAGGTGAGACAACTTAAAATTAATTAGGAATACAAAAACCACTAAATCTATACTAATAATAAATCTGTAGTTGAAATTTTTCTGGTAATTTTCGATTTTCCAAAAATAATTGGTCCTAACATATATAATTAACCACCCTGAAACCGAAAATCGCTTTTTTCAAATTTTTGTTTGTATGTCTGTCTGTCTGTCTGTATGTTTGTTACCTTTTCATGCGATAATGGCTGAACGGATTTCGATGAAAATTGGAATATACATTAAGTTCGTTGTAACTTAGATTTTAGGCTATATGGCATTCAAAATACATTATTTAAAAGGGGAGTTATAAGGGGGCCTGAATTAAATAAATCGAAATATCTCGCTTATTATTGATTTTGTGAAAAATATTACATAACAAAAGTTTCTTTAAAAATAATTTCCGATAAGTTTTATTCCTTGAAAAAGTTTGATAGGGCTGATATTTAATGAGATAAATGAGTTTTAAAATTAAAATAACTGCCATCTAAGGAAGAGTAATGAATTAAAAAACAAATGACTTCGTCTACAAGGGGCCTTGGACAAAACAATCGAAAGCTATGAAAGATAGCCTACAAAGAATGTTTGTGTGTTTGTAAGAAGTAATATCGGAAGCTAAATTAACTGATTTGTATAATTAATTATTAATTCACCATTGGAAAGTGTAGTTTCTCTAGATGGACATAATGCTATAATGTTATTACAGTAACTTCTGAGTGAATCGAGGACAGGTAAGATTAAAATAGCTTCTTATGCACAGAAAACTTGATAGGCTATTCTGTACATTCGTTTCCTGTATTTCCTAAAATAATTTTTATGACCAAATGAGTGCTCTCTGGATCAAAATGATCGCATTTTAATTATGCAAATACAATTTAAATTAAGTAACGTAATAAACGATTTATCCTTATATCAAACACGAATATTCCCTGGATCAAATGTCCTATTTTAATTATGTAATTACTTTATATTTATTTCTAACGGGTGCAGCGGAGCGCACGGGTACGGCTAGTATTACAATATGAATCAATGTTCATGGAAAGCATAATGAAATGTACTGTACATGACTTAGTACCAATAAATTAAATTTTCAATTCGTGAGGTGGGATGTCGCCGAAGAAAAGCTTAATGATAAATATTTATTTTTTTATTGGGTTATTTTACGACGCTGTATCAACATGTAAGTTATTTAGCGTCTGAATGAAATGAAGGTGATAATGCCGGTGAAATGAGTCCGGGGTCCAGCACCGAAAGTTACCCAGCATTTGCTCGTATTGGGTTGAGGGAAAACCCCGGGAAAAACCTCAACCAGGTAACTTGCCCCGACCGGGATTAGAACTCGGGCCACTTGGTTTCGCGGCCAGACGCGCTGACCGTTACTCCACAGGTGTGGACGCTTAATGATAAATATCTTACATAAGATTACATTGTGTGTAAATACGCCAATGAAATGAGTATGGTTGTTGAAGTGCTGTGAAAACGTGTCCTGTAACGTAAGAGAACAAAAATTTAGAAACCAAGTAGTGGGTGTTAAGAGTAAAAATTATTAGACTATCAAATGAAAATGGGAATTTAAAAGATGTAATGTGGAGCAGAACTTACGTGTGATTCTAAACGACGTTACGTGTTTATACAACGTTTCACTATAACCGCAGTTCAACAATTGACTCAGACAAATATGGCTTTAAAGATAACTTACAAATGGAGGGAGATTCAAGTCAAAAAGTAGGTAGGAGTTCTATTGGCTGCAGTATTTTATAATGGGTTTGGATACGTTCATAAACTGTTCATTGATTAGTGGAATGTTGCTATTGTGAAATATTGCCATGTCTAATTCTTAATTCATGATCGTTTTCAATCAAATGTGTCGCGTTTTTACATTTTTTTCTACGATATTTCAATTCTCCTTTCAGTTCTTTATATCTACTTGTAAAATTTCTCTTAGTTTGGCCTATATACAAAAAAAAAAAAAACTTAAACCTTGGTTTAACTTGGGTTTAACTTGATTGGCAGTCCTCTGCCGTTTAAACTGCAGTTCAAAATTGTTCAACAGTGCAAAATGCAGTTCTCGCTATACACATAGATATTGCATATGTTTTTCAAGAATTTATTAGTGACGATGAGCAGGTGATCTACAGGGTGTCCCAAAAGTCTCCATACATATAGAATATCAGTTCAAAATGTGTGTCACACAATGTGCTCAATGTAACGGCTTTCGATAGTCAGGCACAGGTCAGTGAATGTGTTCCAAGTTCTTCCGTTGCAACAGCTGCAACATGTCCGTCGTCACATGACAGGCATTGACGATAAGGACTTGACTTGTGTTGGGGGAAAATCAAGAAATGTCAATTTTAGCGATTTTATAGTATACAGCGCATTCTAGTAGGTAGCAACTGGAACTACAGAACTGTCCAATCACAGAAAAAAAAATTAAAAGTGGAAATGTTCGTGTAAGGTAACGTTAGACATTTAGTGCACAGATGTTGGGTATGTATCTTGATGCTAAACTAAGGTGGAACAGCCATGTCAGTTATGTATGTAAAATAATTTCTAGAGTAATTTATCTCTTGAGAAGTCTCATGTACAAGATTCCCAAACATTATTTAAAACAAGTTTACTATACACTATTTGAAAGTGTTATTACATATGGATTACTTTTATATGGAAATAGTTTGGACCTTTCAAACATTCTGTTACTGCAGAAAAAGGCAGTTCGTATTTTAACAATGTCACCACCCAGACTATCATGTAGATCTCTTTTCAAAAATGAAAAAAATATGACAGTCTACAATCTACAGTATATATTTTTGAACTTTTAATATATGTAAACAAGAATATTACTAATTATACAGGTATAGTAGATCTGCAGCGATATGAAACCAGAAATAATGATCATTTAAACGTACCACATGTCAGGTTGCAAAAAACACAATCAAGCTATGTAATTACTGCAATAAAAGCATATAAAAATATACCAACAAATATAAAGGCACTTCATGAAACACAATTTAAACTTCAGATTAAGAGATGGCTACAAAATAATCCCTTTTATAATATGAATTAATTTTTTGAAAATGATGTATTTTAGTTAAATTTAATAATTTTTTTACTCTTTTAATATTTTAAATATTTATACATTGTTTTTTATATTATTACATTGACGAGGCCTCTTGTACTCTTCTACCTTCAGGCAAATAAAGAATATGAATATGAATTTAAAGCCAGGAATTTTCAGGTATTTTTACTTCTTTTCTCGATAATGATGTTTCGTGACATTCTTTGTTTTCCCCCCTATACCTTTCAGATGTTGAGAACTCGGGTTTTCTCCTGCTAGACCTACGACTTAAGATGACCCCAGAGGTAAAATTCAAGGAGTGTGAGATCTGGCGAGAGGGTTGACCACATTGAGCACACTATGTGAAATTTTTATTCTGAACTTATTTTTGAAGACTTTTGGAACACTCTGTATATTATTGAACGACCACGGCGGCCAAGAATGTTTCGAATAGAGTGCATCACTTTGAAATATGAAATGAACACGAGTTTTAAGATAAAGTAGATTCAGGCTTTCGAAGCAGAAAGTCTCATCTTGTTGAAACCCGGATACTTCATGCAACGAAAAGGTAAGCAAAAGTAAAAGGCTTTGAATGTAAAGATAATTTGAAAATATAAACGATTTACTTTTTATTTATAAGAAACCAGCTGTGTAGAACAATTTACCGACTGAGTCGTTGCTCAGAGTGCGCCCTAGGAAGAAACGAATAAGGGAAAACAAAAATATTTAAAGAAGGAAAGAACTGATTTAGTATATAAATACGTTAATTAATGAAGACTACCAGAAGGAAGAAAGCTGGAGAAGTAAATAAGGGAAATTATAATAAATAAAAAATAAACAAGAAGAAAGAAAAGAATGATTTGAAGCAGTAGTTGAACTGAAATTTGCAGAAAAAGGAGTAAATTAATTCCTTTTTAAAAATACGCTTACACCGGGGAAGTACTTTGTTTTGGTTTTCAAGATTGTGCGTTGCTACACGTGGGCATCTGATTCAATCGCCTAACTAATCTAGAAAAACATCACAACTAACAGGAAATGTAATAAAATAAAATTAAATCCAATGTTTACATTTCATTGAAATTTGGATTTTATAACAAAAATTTCTAAAAAATATTGTATATGCCTACGTGTACTTCAGCCTACAGTCTATTGTGTTTGCCTTTGTGAAGTTTTAATATTATTTTTGCTTGAAAAAAATTTATCCACTATTGTTGATTTTGTTTAACTTCATCAGAAGCTACCATAAATGCCCGAAGACAAGCTCACAAGCGCGGTTGAGTACACACAGACAGATGATAACTGTTTATTACACGAAAATATTTTCTCTCTGCGAATGAAGGTTGTTTATTAGAAGGCCTCTCCATATTTCTGTAATACAGAGCGTTCGCCTACGGGTGAGGCCAGGAAAGCGGCATGTACTGATACGCCGCTTTGTGCGAGCAGTTGTTGAGACACCCTCGACAATCAAGGACATCAAGGTCGACAAGTTATCAGTTGTGAGCCAGATGTTGCAGTATTTAACACATTACAGTGCAGTTCCTTGACACAGTTCCTTAAATATATTCAGCGTCTGTGTAAAATTTGTTAACAATGCAAAACGCAAAATTCACGCTTGAACAGAGAGTTTTTATGTATGATGCATAGGCCAATGTGAAAACAGTCATGTAGAGAGGTGTCTAGGCAATTTGAAGTGAAATATTCGGGTGTTCCAATTCAGGGTAGAGAAACTGTTAGACGTCTTGTTAACAAATGAAGGACAACAGGGTCGATAAATGCTACAATTCCTAAGCGAAAACGAAGAGTATTGACGGGAGAAAAAATCGATGAAATCAGTGCATCATTTACACGCTCTTCTAATAAATCTCTAAGACGTGTTTCACAGGAAGTTAGTGTTTCAAAAACATCAGTCTTTACTGCTGCTAAAATTTTAAAATTAAAACCCTACAGAGTATAGTATAGAAAGCGGAAGCTTACGGATAGACGATTCCCGCAAGCGACACCGCAGGCAGGCCGCTTTCCTGGCCCCACCCGTAGGCGAACGCTGTATTTTAAGACATTTGGAAGTAAAGATATGTAACAATTCTGCAATATACATCAATAAAACATCTAGTTATTTTGACATGACTTTCTAATATTTTCCACGAACACGGACGATTCAAATTTACTCCTTCATTAAATTAAAATACTGTTTACTCAAGATTTATGCCTAGCTTTTAAAGCAAATTTTATGTTTACATTAAGTCTTACTTTTTTTTTTTACTTCTGTCGAAATTATCATATATACGTATGTATTTATTTACACTGCAAGTGGGCAAACACCCAATGGCAGTGGTAACTTAATTACTTACTTACTTTTAAGGAACCCGGAGGTTCATTGCCGCCCTCACATAAGCCCGCCATTGGTCCCTTTCCTGAGCAAGACCAATCCAGTCTCTATCATCATATCCCACCTCCCTCAAGTCGATTTTAATATTATCTTCCCATCTACGTCTCGGCCTCCCTAAAGGTCTTTTTCCCTCCGACCTCCCAACCAATATTCTATATGCATTTATGATTCGCTCATACGTGCTACATACTCTGCCCATCTCAAACGTCTGGATTTAATGTTCCTAATTATGTCAGGTAAAGCATACAATGCGTGCAGTTCTGTGTTGTGTAACTTTCTCCACTCTCCTGTAACTTCATCCCTCTTAGCCCCAAATATTTTCCTAAGCATCTTATTCTCAAACACTCTTAATCTCTGTTCCTCTCTCAAAGTGAGAGTCTAAGTTTCACAAGCATACAGAACAACCGGTAATATAACTGTTTTATAAATTCTAACTTTCAGATTTTTCGACAGCAGACTGGATGATAAAAGTTTCTCAACCGAATAATAACAGACATTTCCCCACATTTATTCTGTGTTTAATTTCCTCCCGGGTATCATTTATATTTGTTACTGTTGCTCAAAGATATTTGAACTTCTCCACCTCTTCAAAAGATAAATTTCCAATTTTTATATTTCCATTTCGTACAATATTCTCGTCACGAGACGTAATCATATATTTTGTCTTTTCGGGATTTATTCCAAACCTATCTCTTTACTTGCTTCCAGTAAAATTCCCGTGTTTTCCCTAATCGTTAGTGGATTTTCTCCTAACATATTCACGTCATCCGCATAGACAAGAAGCTGATGTAACGCGTTCAATTCCAAACCCCCCCTCTGTTATTCTGGACTTGCTAAAATATTGTTTACTCATCATTTATGCCTAGCTTTTACAGGAAGTTTTATGTTTCCATTAAGTCTTACTTGTATATTATTTGTCAAAAATATCATATTACGTATGTATCTATTTACACTGCAAGTGGGCAAACACCCGGTGGCAGTGGTAACTTAATTACACACAATAAAAATAATAAACAAGACAGGGAGGCCACAGAGTCTCAGAAGGTGACATTGTGATACAATTTTGAACTCGTCTTAATGTGTGGAATCAATGTAACATGATTAAAGTATGTAGTGTTATTTGAAAAATTCATGACGTCACGTGTATCTTGTACCGTAATGTAGTTACATGCACCAAATATCCACACTCATGTTAGCCCCTCGTTCTAACATGACGCTCAAAAACAAAAATGCCAATACTTATCCAAACAAAAAAGTTATAATAAGTGCACAAGATAAATGGGACAACCTGTATATATTGTATGTTCATGCAGAATGAACAGTAAGTAATATTATTAATTTCAAGGGGTTGTTCTTTGAGGTATTTAAAATCAAAAGCTTTAATAACATTTTTCTCGTTTTTGCTTCCTTTTCGAGAAAAAAATTATTTTATATGAAACATTTCTTAGCGTGTTTTGGAATAACTACTGAATTAATTCCCAATATGCTCAATCAATTTAATAGAGCAGCATTTTATTTAGTGTTCCGCCTAAGGGCAGTTATTTCACTGCAAACCCAGCATTCCCCAGTCTATCCTCTTTTCTGCCTTCCTCTTTGTCTCCGCATATGATCCATATACCTCAATGTAGTCTATCATCTGATATCTTCTTCTGCCCCGAACACTTCTCCCGTTCACCATTCCTTTCAGTGCATCCTTCAGAAGACAGTTTCTTCTCAACCAGTGACCCAGCCAATTCCTTTTCCTCTTTGTGATCAGTTTCAGTATCATTCTTTCTTCATACACTCTTACCAACACAGCTTATTTTTATTTATTTTTTTATTTTATTTATTTCAAATATACAGAATAAAGAAATATAATTACAAAACAAACAAAGAGAAATACAAATAAAATAGTACAAGCAATATAAAAAGAAGCTACAGTAGGCTAGTATTAACAAAATTTGAGACCGAATGAGCAGCGCTCGTGCTCGGTGCAGTTCAGATATAATATTAAAATAAAAAATAATAATATAAATAAATAAGTAAAATAAAATAGGAACTAAAATATAATTACAGCGGCAATGGAATTATATAATATAATATTAACACTATAGAAGAATAATATCGCACGTGAAAAGTAGGACTAATATATATTTCAAAATTATAGAATACAAATATAATATAGGTTGATTAATTCATACACATAGGCTATAAATTTATTTAATCAAATTGAAGATATTAACACGTTTCCAATTTTCTTGTTATATGTTAGTGGGTTACATGTTAGAAGTTCTGGGTGTAATTTAGTTAAAGCATTGTACAACCGAGGGCCAAAATTTATGCTATGCTTTAGACCAGCAGATGTGAGGCATTTAGGTTCTACTAATGTTGAATTAATATTTCGTCTTGTGTCATAATTGTGTGTCTGTAATACAAACTTATTACGATTTTTATGATCAAATTTTAACAGCGTATACTTATAAATTTGTTCAATATTAAATACATTAAATTCAGAATAAATTAATTTAGTTGGATAATCGAAACGTTTCTTCAAACAAATTTTAATTATTCGTTTTTGTAGTAAATTTAACGGACTAAGATTAATTTTTGTACTTCCACCCCAAACAATTATACCATATTGAATGATAGACTGAATAATGGCCAAATAAACATTTCGTAGAACTCTAATAGGTAAGTAGCATCGAAGATTAACGAATTTATAAATTGTTTTACGAAGCCTCTTACAAAGATAAGTAATGTTATGAGGCCATTTTAAATTCTGATCAATAATGATACCCAGATATTTGACATACGTGGCTTCTTTCAAAGGTGGACATTTACAACTTTTGTGATCTAAACAATTTTCACTGTGTATTATTAGTCTATATTTATCGCTAAATTTTAAATTTTGAACACTGGCAGCTGTTAACGAAAAAGGAACTAAAGTTGAATTAGATATATTTAAAGAAAGGAAGTTGGAATTAAGCCATTTTTAACAATATTAGCACCTATATTAGCATTTCTATATGCTTCCTGCCAAGAAAAACCACTGAAAATAACTACTGTATCATCCGCATATGAATATATAGATCCATTAAATTTTTCTAAATTTATATTTAGCAGATCATTAGTTTCTTATTCTGTCTTTCCACTTCACACACTTCAGCTTTCTCCATATCCACATTTCAAACGCTTCTATTAGCTTCTCTTCATTTCGTCGTAATGTTCATGTTTTCCCCCATACAATGCTACACTCCACACAAAGCACTTCACTAGTCTCTTCCTTAGTTCTTTCTCCAGAGGTCCGCAGAATATGCTCCTTTTTCCATTAAAAGCTTCCTTGGCCATTGCTATCCTCCTTTTGACTTCTTGGCAGCAGCTCATGTTACTGCTCATAGTACACCCCAAGTATGTGAAGCTGTCCACTTGCTCTACTGCCTCATTTAGAATTCGCGAGTTTATCTTCTTTACTTTTCTTCCTATGGCCATGGTCTTCGTCTTGTTTGCATTTATCTTCATTCCATACTTCTCACAGCTGTCATTTACCTACAGTAGCATATCTTTAATATCATTTCCTCTTCTGCTCATAACGCCATATCATGAGCAAATCTTATGCACTTTATTCTTCTTCCTCCTACTATCACTCCTCTCATGTTCTGAAAATAGTTCTTTGCTAAATCCTCCAAGTAGATGTTGAACAGGGTAGGTAATAAATGACATCCTTGACGTACTCCTCTCCCAATTTCACTTGCTTCAGACATTTCTTCTCCTATCCTGACTTTCACTGGTTGTTTCATATAAAGATTACTGCACAGTCTTCTCTCTTTCAATTCACACCGATTTTCTTTAGGATCCCCATCAGTTTATTCCAATCTACTCTTTCAAAAGCATTTTCTATGTCCACAAATACTACCTACACTTCTTTATTCTTCTCCAGGTATCTTTCGCCGATTGTCCGTAGCAGTCCAATTGCATCTCTCGTACTTTTTCCCTTCCTGAAGCCAAACTGCACTTCTTCCATCTTAGAATATAAACGTAGATTCAGTATTCGCAAGGCAATCTTCGCCGAGTGTGATATTAGACATAGTCCTGAACTTCTCATATTTCTTGGAATTATTTTTCTTCGGTTTTATGATAATAAATGATTGAAAGAATTTCAATCTTGTCCTTTAAATGTGCAGAAATTTGATCTGAATGAATGTAGCGTTTCGTTCTGAAAAGGAATTTTAAAATGTTATATTTGTTCGAATCAAATTTCTACGTATTTAAAGGACGAAACTAAAATTCTTCCAATTATTTACTACCATAATAAATTGCTGTCTTTAACTGACTGAGCATATTGGGAATTCAATCAATGGTAAAATGATAGAAAGAAATGGAAGTATCCCGAGATAAACGTTTCCTTTATCCATCACATATTCCATCGCGACCTGTCCATCCATGCATCCAGGGTTTCTGGACAGGGACGAGATGACGTAATAATAATAATAATAATAATAATAATAATAATAATAATAATAATAATAATAATAATAATAATAATAATGTTTTATTTTCGCTGGCAGAGTTAAGGCCATAAGGCCTTCTCTTCCACTCAACCAGCCTTAATCAATAAAATACATATTATTTAAATTACAAATATTTACACTACACTTAAAAGGTTCTCCAGCAATATTCTTCACTACACATTTATTTAAATTTAGATAAATCTATAAGGTAAAGTAGTAACTTAATTTATGAGCTAATTTAATTCAATGAATTATAATTAATTTAATATTTGAGATAGCTAGTAAAATGATGAAAATTAATTTAATATAAGCTTACTAGGACTATGTTGCAGGGAGAATATATATATTTCTATTTCTATAATGAGAATATTAATGTAATTGCCATTAGAGGTTTTGTAAATCTATTTAGAGAAATTAATGATAATAATAATAAGAATGAACAGATGTTAGTTTCATTATAAGTAACAAATATTAATCAGCAATTCATCTGTTAAGTAAGAATTTATGTAATTTTGACCTAAATGAAGTTATTGTCCAACAACCCCTTATATCACTCGGAAGCGAGTTCCAATTTCTAGCAACTGAAACTGTATACGATGAAGAATATAAAGATGTCTTATGGTAGGGTATAATGAGTAAATTGTTATGATGAGATCTTGTACTTAGCTGATGATATGCGGATAACGTACGACTACCTCAGGTACAAGGAAGTATCCGTCTATTAATATTTATTTTTAAAATTATATGAAATGACTAGCCGTACCCGTGCGCTCCGGTGCACCCGTTAGAAATAAATATAAAGTAATTACATAATTAAAACAGGACGTTTGATCCAGGGGACATTCATGTTTGATAGAAGGATAAATCGTTTAATATGTTACTTAATTTAAATTGTATTTAAATACTTAAAATGCGGTCATTTTTTTCCAGAGAACAATCATTTGGTGCAATGAAAATTCCTTTAACACGTTTCTTAATTGTTATTACATGCAACCATAGTTTAATGAAGATTGACACATCATTTAGTTTTAATGTGTATACTTTATATTACTTGCTATATGTTTCAGAAGTTGTAGAATTATGTCCATCTAGAGAAACCACACTTTCCAATAGTGAAAA
This sequence comes from Periplaneta americana, assembly GCF_040183065.1. Classification (NCBI taxonomy): domain Eukaryota; kingdom Metazoa; phylum Arthropoda; class Insecta; order Blattodea; family Blattidae; genus Periplaneta; species Periplaneta americana. The sequence goes on from NC_091123.1 coordinate 161,329,639, forward strand.
AATAATAATAACAATTAATTAGCTTCCGATATTACTTCATACAAACACAGAAACATTCTCTGTAGGCTATGTTTTAGCTTTCTATTGTTGTTGTCCAAGGCCCCTTATAGACGAAGTCATTTGTTTTTATTTCAGTACAGCGCCTTAGATGGCGTTGTTATTGTAATTTTAAAACTCATTTATCTCATTAAATATCAGTCCTATCAAAATTTTGTATAGAATAAAACTTATCGGAAATTATTTTGAAAGAAACTTTTGTTACGTAACATTTTTCATGAAAATCAATAATAAACGAGATATTTTGATTTATTTAATTCAGGCCCCCTTATAACCCTCCTTTTAAATATTTTGAATGCCATATAGCCTAAAATCTATGTTACAACGAACTTAATTTATATTCCAATTTTCATATAAATCGGTTCAGCCATTATCGCGTGAAAAGGTAACAAACATACAGACAGACAGGCAGACATACAAAAAAAAATTTAAAAAAGCGATTTTCGGTTTTAGGATGGTTAATTATGCATGTTAACACCAATTCTTTTTGGAAAATCGAAAATTACCAGAAAAATTTTGGCTACAGATTTATTATTAGTATAGATAAATATATTTAAGAAGCAAACACTTCTCTCTTTTGGTTGATCATTTAGAACTTGAAAATACTAAGATAGTAATAACACACTAACTTGGCTTAAATATATTTTTTGTGAAACAGTGAAATTGATTAATTTGAAAAATGTCTCTTCCCACGGCTTCAGTGCGGTTTCATTAAAACGAATTATTGGACATTTTGTCAAATGCTTTTAAGGGCATTTTGTTACAATTACTGCGTTCATCCTCGGGATATGCCTGAGGATATTCCATCATAAAATGAACACGGCGTAGAAAATCCAATTTAAAATTAACTGACTGGAAGTGAAGAGAGACAGAGTGCGTTAATATCAATGTGTTTCAGAGGGGGTTCTTTACAGTGCTGATTGATATACATCTGCTCCAGGACCAGAAAGAAACAAACTACAGGGCAACATATTAAAGAGTGAAGACGCCATGGTGACATAAAGCAGAGTAATTATTATTAAATATTTTTATGCTTATTATTTTCTTTCATTCATACCAACGTAAGTATTATTTCAATGTATCTAAATCATATTTCGCCCTTAGGTTATTGAATATGCAGGTATTGAAAAAAAACTTATTTCATTGTATGGAACAATACATTTACTGCTCCATATGACGATATCGACATATATTCAATAATAATAATAATAATAATAATAATAATAATAATAATAATAATAATAATAATAGTGGCGTCACTTGTGAGGTTCAGACCTGTCTTCGGACAGTTGACTAATAAACAACAACAAATAATAATATAAATAAATAATAATCAATAATAAAAAATAAAAAATATTATTTATTGAATTTCCAAGTTTATAGAACCTTATTTTACCCGAAGGTATATTAGGGCTGTAATTAAATCATACATATTATAGCCCTGTACAAATAGTTACATTATATATATATATATATATATATATATATATATATATATATATATATTTAACTGGTAATGGAAATTACGGGAAAACGGCTGAACGGATTTTAATGAGTGACCCCTCATTTTCATGCCTGGCATCCAAAGTTTTTCGGAAAAGTAGTAGTTTTCAGTGAAATGTCAATTTTCCTACACAATTTTCCTATTTTCCAAAATCCATCTGTTGTAAGTTTTGAGAACTAATTTTATCGAATCACGGCCGACTTGAATGACTTTCAGAACAAAACACACACTACAATAAACAATAGGCTATTACACGAAGGCCATGACCTGAAGGATTGCCGACATATTTAGAGCTCAATTCAATTTGTTATTAAAAACTGATTCTGCAGTGTATAATTTTCTGAGTGCAGCTGTGTATTGGATATTCAAATCTACGAAACTTGAGGCTGTTTGATGATATTATTACCATTAGAAATTACATATTATTATAGTTAATATCATGATGCATCTGTTTTTTAATTAATTGTACATAATATTGATGACATGAAAGTGAAACGTTTTGTGGTTAAGTAAGTAAATGTAGAGAATATCTTAATTTAGATCTTCATTTGTATAATTTACTGAGTGGCGGAAATATATAACTACAAAACTTAAGTAAGATAATAATATTGTTATTAAAAATCAAATATTTTTATACTTATTAACCCAGTGGGGTTGGATCTTTTTCATATACTTAATGATATAGATATGTGTCATTGTCTTCAGTATTGGCTCGAGAGAACCCAAAAATTACAGTTCCTAAGGAAAGATCAAAAGGTATTACTTACTGATAAAATAAGAGGCCTCGAAAATTTTGTAGTCTCCAGATCATTTCAGCAAGACCTCTTAGTAGGATAAAATGATTTTACGCTCTACATTTCATGTTCTACATGCAGCAGCTATACGAAAATGCTATTGTTCGAAAGCTTAGCAAACCCGACATTTTTTTTAACTTTTGCCTACAATCCACAATGACCTGAAATAGCTACTGCTATCGTCCTGACATTGATACTTGCGTTTTCGCGTTGGAACTCAAAAACTGAAGTTGGATAGGTTCAGAAAAAGTATTTGGCTAAAAAAATCCATTCAGAGGGAGTATGTTTCATTATTATGGATATGGAAGCAAATAACTATCAAAAAGACAATTATTCTTTATTGAAAATAAATCTGAAAAATTGTTATTTGAACGTCTAACGAACTTAGTTTGCAGCAGTATTTGCTGCACAAGCCACTAGTATATATATATATATATATATATATATATATATATATATATATATATATATATATAATTTGAACTGGTAATGGAAATTACGGGAAAACGGCTGAACGGATTTTAATGAGTGACCCCTCATTCTCATGCCTGGCATCCAAAGTTTTTCGGAAAAGTAGTAGTTTTCAGTGAAATGTCAATTTTCCTACATAATTTTCCTATTTTCCAAAATCCATCTGTTGTAAGTTTTGAGAACTAATTTTATCGAATCACGGCCGACTTGATTGACTTTCAGAATAAAACACACACTACAATAAACAATAGGCTATTACACGAAGGCCATGACCTGCAGGATTGCCGACATATTTAGAGCTCAATTCAATTTGTTATTAAAAACTGATTCTGCAGTGTATAATTTTCTGAGTACAGCTGTGTATTGGATATTCAAATCTACGGAACTTGATGTGGTTTGATGACATTAGTACCATTAGAAATTAAATATTATTATAGTTAATATCATGATGCATTTACTTTTTCATTAATTGTACATAATATTGATACTATATTGATGATATGAAAGTGAAACGTTTTGAGGTTATGTAACAACAATCCTAAACATACTGCAGAAACTATTCTTCTGTAGATCGTCTACAACACCCCTCATTAGCTTCACACTCCTCCACAGTCACCAGATATTAAACACATCGACCATCTTTAGGCAGAAGAGTGCGTAAACATGCCATTACTATAAAAAAAAAACAACTGAAGGAGATGCTTCTGAAAGAGTAGCGAGAAATAGGAGCTGAAGTCAATGATAAAAGCTTGTTGGTTCCATTGAAAACAGGCTTAAGATGGTTAGTCTCAGAAAAGGGAAGCCAACGAAGTACTAAATGAGTGATCATTTTCCGTGTGGAAGCAAAAAGACTGATCGAAACTGTACTTCTGTCCACCATTATCGGATACATAAAGAACAGTTATTTTATTTTGTGTTGAAGTAACTTTTATTTTGATTTATGAAATATAATTTTATACTTACAGGAGTGAAGATTAATTTATTTTCAGTTTCAATTTTATAACAGAGTGAAATATAAATTTGTAAATCTGTATTCTGCTGAAATGCTTATAATAATAATAATAATAATAATAATAATAATAATAATAATAATAATAATAATAATAATAATAATAATAATAATAATAATAATTTTTTATTTATACTGACAGAGTTAAGATCATAGGGCCTTCTCTTACACACTACCAGGTCACAAAGTATACAAGCAGTGAAAATTTAACAAAAAGTTAAAGAACAGAATACTAACATATTACAAAAAAATAATAATAATAGCATAATAAAATCGACACTAAACGACATGAAAATAATACAATAATAGAAAAAATAAAGTAAAATGCATTGGAATATAGTAAAAGGAACTCATTTAATACAAATGGTTAATATGGAAAAAAGGTAAGGTAGAATACTTATATTTCTGTCCGTGACTATTTGTAAAACTAATGTTGAAAATTATTGAAAATATGTTATTTCTCTGAAGTTTAGAAACGAAACCAAAACTAAAATTGAAATCAAAATAAAAAACGAAAACCAATTCAGAATAAAGCAAAATCATAACCAAAACTTCATAAAAAACAAAACAAAATAATAACCGATAGCGGAAACAAAAATCAGACCAAAAACAATAGCAGAGCATACACTAAAATGAAAGCAAATAACCAGTAAAATTTTTATGCTCGACCATGCCGAAATGTAGTAATTATACACCTGGTAGTAGCCCTTTAATGCACCTCATTAAAGTACACCTATTCATTATAATTCAGTTGTTCAGCCAAGGAGAAATCACCATTGTACCATTGTAAAACCGCAAGCATCGATTATTCTCGGATATGCAATCGAAAGACAATTAGCGAAAAGTAACGGAGGCTGGAAATCCAATACTGTCGCAGAAGGTTATGTTCTGTTACTATAATAATTAGCGTTAATTGTAAATAATATTCAAATAAATTCAATTTGTCATCTCGTTTTTCAATTCTAAATCAATTTCCAGGTTATATCAAGACTAATCTTCATGTTATTCTCTAGATTATATCAAGATCAATGAAATTCGTGCCTCGGAAAAAATCAATTCTTTCACGTCTGCGCACATCTCACAATTCAGGTCAGTTCCGCTCTTCACTTACATAAACATAACATGAATACTTATGAATAATTTCAAGTTAGAAATATGGTCGAGCATAAAAAGTCGTATGAAACTTGCCTATAATGGTAATTAAGACGCACGTATGAAAATTATGAAACTCGCGTCTTAATTACTACAATTATAGGCTCGTTGCATAATGTAGGCCTACTATTAAAGAGTTAAATCAGTGGCCGGCAGATGCTGCAGTTGTGACGTAAGAGCCAGTCAGATCGCAAGAGCTTGGGAGAGAGAGCAGTTGAGTCGTATTAATGTTAGCACACACCAGCACAGTGGCGTCAGTGCAGCAGTAGAACGGGACTGTTGAAAACAAAAGGATCTATCTACATTTTATAGAAGATTTCCCGAGGCAAGATTCCCTCGATTGCATAGATTTGCTGCTAGGATGTTGAGCATATTCGGATCTACGTATGTATGTGAACAGTTCTTTTCTTGTATGAAGATCTGCAAACCACAACATAGAAACCACCTGTCTGATCTGAACTTGAAACATATTCTTCGCTTGTGTGTTAGCCAGGCTATGACTCCAAATATTGCAAAATTAGTACGCGAGAAAAGAGGAAAAAAATCTCGACAAAGCGTTTAGCTTGGGCACGGTAGTGACACGAAGTGATGGTGTGTTTCAAAAGTTGAAATATACTTTGCATACTACTTATCAAGATAGGGCCTATATAGTTTAATCTGTATATTATGTAGAAAAATGTGTGTTAAAAAACACTGTTTTCAAGTTTCCGAGTAGATAAAGTCTTGCAGTACTGCTTAAAGTATTTATTTATATGTTTGTATGATTATAGTAGTTTCGGAATTTCATTTATATATGCAAACGCTTCTGCAAGTGGCTGTATTATGAGTTTCATATTATTGTAAGTACATTACATTTGATTACAAACCAAGATATTTTGTTACATTGATTTATCACGGTTGTACAGTTTTGTTTTCGTACAAATGTATTGTAATTGTGCTGTTCCCATACTACCTCAGACGAATGGATCGCGATCTGTCAGTGCATAGGCGCTGCACCACCACAGTTCAGTTGAACCTTCTCTCCACGCTGTGCTCAGTATGCAGAGATTGCCTAGCAAAGAAGAGCAGGGCGGCTACGTCGTATGACGTCACAGAGCACGGAACATGCCACTGAGTTAAATAGTTAACTGATGTGCTGTGTAAATAAAAATTAATATGCTTAATATTATTTGTAAAGTTATCTTCTGTATCACTTTACGTGTGATACTTGAAGCCTTCAAGTCCATGAATAAACTGCAGAGTAATGTTCTGTATTTTCAGAAACGAGTGTAATAGAGCATCTCCAAAGATAATTTGCAAACTTTTTCCTGAACTCATACAATTTGCTACACTTTAACAGTCACAATAACAAAGCAAATCTGATAGCAAGTTTCAAGGGAGCATCATTTAATTTTATCAAAAGGAAAGAGTTTGTAGGCCGTTCGTAAACAGCTGAAGTGAGATACAAATACAAGCACTCTATTCAGGAACGTGAGTAAATAACATGACCTTTGGACGTAAACAAATAGGTGACAAAGAAAAGAAGGAGACTATGAAGTTGTGTGTCTGCTACGCTAACAAGCTTTGTTATAAAAATGGCTTCTGTTTTGTCACGGCGTGCGTGTGACAAGGAGTGAAAGCTTCCATAAAGAACACAAAAAGAGTTCGCTCAAATATGATTCAAAGAAAATGTGACGTTTCAAGGAAATCAATATTATGATCTAATTTTATTTTGACCGTTCAAGGAAATGAGATAAAAACTATGTGAATACGTTTTAGATAGAAGAACAATAATAATGCATGATTTGAGCAGACTACTGGGTGTTCAGTTCAAAGTGTGTCATGGCTCGCTGTATGCCGTCATGTGGCTAGCCGATGAGCCTAGAGAATTCAATCTTCCTACACTTCCGCAGAGGTGTATAACCTATGAGGCAGAGAAGTTGCCTAGCAAGTACGGCGGTCATTCTGAAGAGTACGTACCGATACGTACGTTAACGCCGGTAGTGGCAGGAATGTGAACTGTTTGGAAATACGTACTGTCGGGATATGGGGAAAGGGTTAAGACGATTACTTACGTATTTGTTGACATTAACTTGGACGGTCAACATGGACACGGAGCATTTGATTTGTGTTGTGGAATGTTACCGTACGCAACCGATGATAACAAATAACCTGCGTACGACTTGCCGGCGCAAAACACAGTTCGAAAGAGGTTATGGTAGCACACAGACCGTACAGACCGCCATCGGTTGCTACGACGTTCAAGTTATACCGTACACGTTCTCAAGTTCAGATTGAAGAACGCCTTAAATAATAGGCAACTTCTCTAACATATAAGCTGAAACTCGCTTCAAATCGGTGACCCAACAACAGTGACGTCATGACACACTTTGAAATGAACACCCAGCATATAGATGGAGTATCAATAATTTTCTTCTATTAAATCTTAATAAATGTTCCTTTATGACATATTCTAAAAGTAAGACAGCTGCTTAAAATTCCTATGAAATTAATGGTGTGAAGTTACCAAGAGTAGAATCATTTAAGGATTTGGATATTTATTTTACACACAACTTATGTTTTAAAATGCACTTAAATCACGTGGTAATTGATGCATATAGAAAATTAGGATTTATAATCAGAAATACAAAAGAATTAAAAATTTAATACTATTGATGCTCTATATAAAACTCTAGTTAGGATTAAGCTAGAGTATGCGTCTGTAATATGGTCACCTCAGTTCCAGTCCCATCAGATGAAAATAGAAAGGATACAGAAAAGATTTTTACGTTATTTATATTTAAAAAAAAAAAACATCACGTGTCGTCTTATGACAAGCAAATTTCATATAATCAGTTACTTTTTGAATTTACTTATAAAACTTTAAAATCTCGACGATTAATAAATAGTCAAATTTTACTCTATAAGACTGTTAACGGTGTATTGAATAACTGTGATTTTCTTAAATTCCTTCAGTTCAATGTAAAAAAAAAAAACAGAATTACGTCATAGGCAACCTTTTGTTATTCCCATTCCTAGAACTGTTTTCTTCAAGAATTCTCCATTGTTTGTTATGTGTAATACTTACAACTTTTTGTCTTTGAGTCCGTGGAGTAACGGTCAGCGAGTCTGGCCCAGGTGGCCCGGGTTCGAATCTCGGGGCAAGTTACCTGGTTGAGGTTTTTTCCGGGGTTTTCCCTCAACCCAATACGAGCAAATGCTGGGTAACTTTCGGTGCTGGACCCCGGACTCATTTCACCGGCATTATCACCTTCATATCATTCAGACGCTAAATAACCTAGATATTGATACAGCGTCGTAAAATAACCCAATAAAATAAAAATAAAAATCTGTATTTGAACTGTGATTCTCAGATTTTAGTTTTAACAGTTGAAAAATTTCATATAATATTAAAAAGAATGGTATTTCCTTAGATATTTAAATTATGAAGAAGTGTATTATAATGTTTTTAGTCTAGTTTTTAAATAATTTTGCATCATTGTATTGACATTTCGCACTATATTACCTGCAATACTATATTCTAGCATCTATTACCGTTACGTATTTTCTTTCTTTCGTTTGTGTTATTTGTTTTGTTTTTCTCTTATTATGTATTTTGTGTATATATCTATGTAAGCCACCTGTAATTGGAAGCCTGCTTCTGTTGGTTGTGGATTTAAATAAATAAATAAATAAATAAATAAATAATAATAATAATAATAATAATAATAATAATAATAATAATAATAATAATAATAATAATAATAGACAAAATTTATAAATACTCTTTAACGAAATTCTATGATAAAAATAGAATGAAATTTGTAGCTCAGCCACATGATCATAATAAAAGACGGAATGAAATTCTTAAATTAGTTGAACCTAAATGTTTCACATCTGCTTCTTTACTACACAGTACAAATTATGGTCCACGTCTATATAATTCGATAATAAAATTTCATCCAGAATTGAATACTTTAAGCAATGAAATTTTCAGATCCAGAATTAAAAAAATATATATGACAGATTTCTCTGTTTTATATGTACCTTGTATTGTAAAAGAAGTTTATTTCTACCCTAAGTATATTTTTCTATCTTATTTTGGTTACCTTATCAACATGACCTGTACTAATTTTACTATTTATATTAAGTTAATATTAATCTATCACCGATCTCAACATCATCTCTTTTTTCACTCAGTTATTACTAGTATTATTATTACTAACTTTATTATCATCTTTATGCAACCTTTTTATTAAGTATTTTGTCTACAAAGTATTTATATATTTATGTATGTTTCCATCTACTCTTCTTAAGAAAGTGATCTTAGTGCTAGAATTTTAAACTTCATTTTCGAAACAGTAGAGATTTCTATTTTTGTGAATTATCGGTATGTATAATCTGTGTAATCAGAATCTTAAATTTTAATTCAGAAAAAATAGGTAGGCCTATATTTGGTGAAAAATGCAAATTGTATGTCATTTTCAAGTCTTTCTATCGAACGGAACTGTCCCCGAACACGAGCTTTGCTCTTTCGGGGTACTGCCATGTAGCGTTTTTTTATGTATATGTTATTATTAAATAAATCTAAATCTAAATATATATGATGAAGAACGTCATATTTTCATATAATATTCTACTGGTTTTCAAAAAAAATTTACGCTATATCAGATATACATCGGAATGTAGAATATGTTACCTAGTTTCGGGAATGAAACTACGGTTGTGTTCGTTTGAATGTTTAATAGAGAGTATAGGTCTATAATAAAATAAGTAGTTTATGAAGGGTTTGCAATATATTTTCCTCTTCATATGACACGACATTCTGAATTAATCCCAGTTCACAACAGACTTTTCACAATGGTTCACTCAAAGTCTAAAGTACGTGTCTACTGGAGAAAAATGTTTATAGTGGTAGAGCAAAGTATTTAAACAGTGAACTGTTTTTGAAGTGTTAGTGAAATCAGGATAGTATCGGTGAAATGTGTCGTTAGTTTCAGTGCAAGTGAAACGTTTTGGGGTTATATAAGTAGATGTAGATTTTGATTTCTATATTTTACTGAGTGGCGGCTATGTGGTATAGGCCTATATAGTGTATGTTACTGAAAGCTATAAAACTTACGTAAGATAATAATATTATTAAAAATAAAATGTTTTTATAGTTATTAATCAAGTACGGTTGCTTCTTTTTCATATATTTAATGGCGGTGTGGCGAAGATTTTTATATGCGTGGTTCTCTTCAGTATTGGCTCGAGAGAGAGTATCTTTCATTGTTATGGAAGCAAATAACTTTCCGAATATCTGGTATTCTTCATTGAAAATAAATCTGAAAAATGTTTATTTGAACGTCTAATGAACTTAGTTTGCAGCATTTGCTGCACAAGCCACTAGTTGTTAATATATTATTAACTCGTGGCTTGTGCAGCAAATGCTGCGAACTAAGTTCATTAGACGTTCAAATAAACATTTTTCAGATTTATTTTCAATGAAGAATACCAGACATTCGGAAAGTTATTTGCTTCCATAACAATGAAAGAGACTCTCTCTCGAGCCAATACTGTAGATAATCACGCATATAAATATCTACACCACACCGCCATTAAATATATGATTAATAATTATAAAAATATTTGATTTTTAATAATATTATTATCTTACGTAAGTTTTATAGCTTTCAGTAACATATACTATATATACTATATAGCCGCCACTCAGTAAAATATAGAAATCAAAATCTAATTTAAGTTATTCTCTACATCTACTTATATAACCCCAAATCGTTTCACTTTCATATCATCAATATAACATTAATATGTAGAATTAATGAAAAATAGTCACATCATGGCATTAAATACAATAATATTTCATTTATAATGGTAATAATGTTATCAAACCACCTCAAGTTTTGTTGTTTTTAATATCCAATACACAGCTGTACCCAGAAAATTACACACCACAGAATCGAACCTGTAAATTATTTTTAATAAATTAAGTTTTTAATAAATTAAGTTTTTAATAACCAATTTAATTTGAGCGCTAAATATGTTAGCATTCTTGCAGATCATGGCCTTCGTGTAATATTGTTTACTGTAGTTTGTGTTTGGTTTTATTCTGAAATGCAACACGGCCGACTTGATGCTCGCTTCGCTTCTCCTTTACAAAAAAAGCGAAGGGAATATCAAGTCGGCCTTGAATGCTATTAGCTAGTTCTCAAAACTGACGACAGATGGATTTTGGATAAAAGGAAAATTATGTTTAAAAATTGACATTTCACTGAAAACTACTATTTTTCCGAAAAACTTTGAGTTCCCAGCTTCAAAATGAAGGGTCATTTATTAAAATCCGTCCATCCGTTTTCAAGTAATTTCCATTACCAGTTCAAATTATATATATATATATATATATATATATATATATATATATATATAGCATTTTGACTTCCATAACATTAGGCTATAGTTTCTTCTTTATAGGTCTGTATAAATTTGGCCTTCCTAATGAAAGCCTTCCAAGCCGATTGTCTTTCATTCTGCATCTTTAAAACCCCAATTTTTATGGCATTTTTGACATCATCAAACCAACGTTGTTTAGATCTTCCAACTTTTTTCCTCGATCCAATTATTTTAGCGTCCAAAGAAGTTTTTGATGTACCACCTTTCTTCAACCTGAACACATAGCCCAGCCATTCCAGTATTTTGAGTTTAATGTCAGTAAACCTTTTAGTGAAGGTAAATAATATCACTTAAGAATTGTTGCAGGGATTAAAGTGTTGATATGTAATTTACATTTTATGTTTCAATGTAATTAACAGGGAACCACGATAACTGTTAGAGTCCTCAGCATTTAAAAGATTAAATAGAAGCGAAGTAAAATTATTAACGTACGTACATAAACGACTTTAAGTGTGATTGCGTGCAATTCACTTGAATGGACGTGCGGCGCCTCCAGTCTTGAAGGGTAAAAGACTGGCTTTCTGTCCGTCTTTTACTGGCAATGCAACTCTAAACTAACGAACTGCTCTGTGAAGGGGCATTTAATTTCGTTCCGCTTGTGCCAGACAATTATGTTGTCGCAGACGTTTCATCCACAATATCTTACCAACACAAGGACACACACACATGCCCGATGAAGTCAATACGAGGCGGACCGAAGTGTCTCCTTCATAAAATACGTGACAGGAATGTAGCAACAATCAAGACCGATATTTAGAAAATTACTTTCTGAAACACGCTTTCCTAACTTCACGGGGTCTACATTTCAAAACATTGTAGAAAAGTGTAAAGAATGAGAAAAATATCGTAAACAAAGTATACACTTCATATTCATATATGGGGACCTCTCTGTCTTCATTGAATAATCATTGACTGTGTGTAGTCATACATTTAGATATCAATTATTGGAGAAAAATTCGTTCCGGCACCGGGAAACGAACCAGAATCTCTCAGCTTTGCACGCTGAGCACTGTTGCCAACACTTCGCCCTACAATCACGCTAACTTTTCAACAAATCTCTCCAAAATTTGTTAAGAAATACCCAGAAATGTCGCTAAAGATTAATAATAAATATCACTAAATAAAAATAATAAAAACACACATATGCGGAGAAAAATATCATATCCTCGTCGTCACCTTCTTCTGCGGAGTCTGGTTGTGTTGTTGACGGCTGTGATGTTGAGGTGGAAGCTGTGGGAACATCTGATTGTGAATACACTGCGCTTGATCCTACACTTTCTGGCAAATTGTAAGTGTAGAAATTTTCACCTAAGCGTTTGCCCACAATATTTTTTTTGTGAAATGTAACACTTTTTAAATATATATTACCATATATTAAAACCAGCAAAAACCACAGTCTCATTTGCTTCACACGAATGTTTTAACTTAGAAGAAAGAGAAAAAGTGGAAGAATATAAAAATCAGCAGAAAAGTCGCTAATCGTATTTTACAAAATTTGTCGCTAAATATGGCAACATTGCGCTGAGCGCTCTTTCCAGCTGAGCTATGTCGAGACTCGATTCACGGTGCCAACCGAACTCTCCTCCTGTCTATCATCAATGGTTTATTACCTGCGTTTTAGATATACAGGGGGTTAAAAAAAAGTATCCAATATTTTAGGATGTGCTAATTTACATCAAAACAAGAAAAAATATCAAATAAACATGAGTTCTACAACACATACTTTCTGAGATCTGAACACTTGTTCATAGGAGGTCCTCAATGTGACATCCATTCATGGCAATGCATTCCTCTGCCTTCGGCGTAAGGAACCACCTAAAAGTCTTGGAGATTTAGATTTGAGGAACGATCAGGCCAAGGTGTGGGGCCTCCCCAACCAATCCAGCGGTCCTGAAATGTCAGCGTCAGGTGTTCACGCTCATTGCGGAAAAAATATGCTAGTGTGCCATCATGCATGAACCACATCCTGTAGTCTTTGCTGACATGGCACATACTCCAGCAAGGTAGGCAATACGTTAATAAGAAAGTCCTGATAACGAGTCTCATTTAATCTCTGTGGTAGCACGTATGGCTCTTAATCTATCGCCAAGAACGCCTGCCCAAAAGTTGATTGAGAATCGATACTGATGCCTTGTTTCTTCAACTGCTTGGGAATTTTCATCAGCCTACACATGCTGATTACGAAAATTCACAACACCATCTCCCCTGAACCCCGCTCATATCCGCAACCAGACTTTTGTTTTCAGTGTTCCTTGTGACGTATTATTATGCCATGCCAGGGTTGTCAACTACGGTATGATTATCTGGGAGCCTGCTGTATTGTAGGGCAGAAAAATACATTGCCATAAATGGACGTCACATTGAGTACCTTCTATGAACAAGTGTTCAGATCTCAGAAAGTATGTGTTGTAGGATCCATGTTTATTAGACTTCTTTTCTTGTTTTGATGCATACTATCACCTCCTAAAATATTGGACACTTTTTTTTAACACTCTGTATAAGTCATGTATGCAGTAACGCATATTTAATTGACTTTATGGTCATTTTCGACAACAGTTTTTTCAGTCACTGTTAACATGATGGCCGTCGCTCATTTACAAAACAAAAGATTGATGATAAAACAATGTGGCTTGCAAACTAATACAAGGCTGAAGGAAAATGTATACCCTGTCAAAAATTCTGTTACATTTCTACCACTGCTGATGATAAGTTCAAACATTACTTGATTATGTGCTGACTTAGGCTTCAACTACAGCTCTGAAGAAGGCCACAGTAAAATGGTCGAAACGTCAGATTCTAGAAACCAATGACGACGCGTCAAAAACCCGGAAACCTTCAACCTATTATTTGATTATACTCCTTTTTCTACTTTAGACACCCAAAGGGAAGTTATTGCAATACAAGTGACAGAAAAATTGTGTAAGATAGTTTAACCATTAGACTATTTCAAAATTAGGATTTGAAGGATGTTTTGGGCAAAGGTAATACAAATAAAATTTTAATGAATACAGACAGAGTGACGAAAATATTTTACAGTAATTTCACTAGTAACAATTCAAGCTGCAACTGATGAATCAGAGGTTAAAGAAATAATAGTTCTTTGCCAGAAATCGCGCACACTTCAAGATTCTGAAGAATGTTTAAATCATAATTTGTACCCGAAACTGCAGAAACTTTTGTTGCAGAAAAACATAATATCGAAAACCAAATAACGGAGTTATAATCTTCAATTATTAGTTTCAATAATGTCAATATTGAAGTCAACCGTAAGTTACTTTCTTAAAATATAGACGGGAAGGTTTGTAATTCTGTTCCAGGAAAATATTTGTAGCATTAGCACGTATGGATGAATCCAGAAATGCATATAGAGTGTTAGTTGCGAAACCTGAGAGAAAAAAAAACCTTTGGGGAGGCCGAGACGTATATGGAAGAATAATATTAAAATGGCTGTGTATTGTATATTTTTAGTAGATCCTTCGATATAGCTCAGTCGGCAGACTCGCTGGGCTGCTGATCCGGAGCTGCGTTCGGGCTTGGGTTGGATCCCCCTTTGGTCTCATTGAATAGTTTCTCCCGAGGTTTTCCCTAGCCGTGGGACTGAAGCCGGATGGTCTATGGCGAGTCCTCGGCATCACTTCATTTCACCCCTTTGATCTGATTACCTGGTTGGGTTTTTCCGAGGTTTTCCCCAACCAAAAGGCAAATGCCGGGTAATCTTTTGGCGAATCCTCGGACCTCATCTCATCTCACTACATCTCGCCAAAATATTGTAAAAAATTGCAGGAAATTGTAAAATTGTAAAAAATTACTAAATTGTAAAACTGTAAAAATTGTAAAATATTGTAAAAATGTATAAAAATTGTAATTGTAATATTGTAAAATTTTGACTTGTTCCACATCTTAAAGCTTCATTGCTCATGTAAGATCTATGGAATATAATGAATGAATGAATGAATGAATAGATTTGAGGGAGGTGGGATATGATGGTAGCGACTGGATTAATCTTGTTCAGGATAGGAGCCGATGACTGGCATTCAGCGTATTCCGAATCTCACCGGTCCGGTGGCATCAATGACGTCACGTTGCAACGAAATAAGGAACAAAACTGCTGGAAGGATCGATGGCTGTCATGGCGACTGTACAAGTTGTCTGTGCTGCGCTAGCAAAATTTTTGCGAAATTTTCGTACTACCATCTCGTTGAAAGAAAAGATAGCATAAACAATTTATTTCTTGAACCAGTAGTAATAACTGGTCCGTTGACATGTTCGCTCATAAGCCATTAACTTATTGTTTTTACGTTCTGCTCATTACAAACAATACAGCAGAACCAAAGTAGAACACACCGCCATGACACAACAGTGCACGATGTCATTCGTCTGCTAATTCCCGCCCTATACAAGAACCAATCAGATTTACTGATGCCGGCTGATGGAGACTGCCACCACCTCTGCAAGTTGATGGCACCGGGGCGACACCGGTGGAGCATCAATGACGTCATCGGTGGAATTCGGAACACCGTCATGCCATCGGATTGCTCACCTGTGAGATTCGGAATACGCTCATATGTAAGGGCGGCAATGAACCTCCGGGGTCTCTAAAAGCCATTTGTAAGTGAATGCACAACATGTGCTATTTCCTCTGAAAATCTGCAGTAATTTCACTTGTACTCTGTATACAAAAATCTTGACAATATTTGACTATGAATGAACAGGAAATTCAATAATGTCTCCACTGAAAGGCGTCGGATTCAATTTATCCTCCGTGAATCACACCTTGGTAAGGAATATCTGGGTTTGCCGATACCTGCAAGTCCTACATAATTTCTACACTGGTTGGGTTCAGAAGACTTGACGCCCTCTGGACTAAGTATAATTATTTTCACGTTTCAACTATCAAGAGTCTCTTTCCAACTTCCACTTATTGAATTTCATGGCGTTCTAAAAGCATTGAGAAGGACTGTGTGAACTTCTGAGTAGAAGGTTTTGACACTTGGCTGCGTTTTCCATGCAGACTTTCGCGAGCCACGTCAGCATTCCGTCTCCTACCGCGCATCATTGCTTACAATGTAAAGGGAAGGAAATTCTTTGACCGAGATATATACGGCTGATATTACAGACTTGATCCTCCCGCATGATTGAGATCTCAACTGGTTTCCGCATCCTTTCCTATTGAGACGTCAAAGTTTCCTGATTTATCCAAGTCCAACGGTTGCCTCCGATCAGACAAAGTTTGTAACACATCAGTCACTGTTTTATAGAAGGGTATGGGTGCCAGTTCTATACTTGACATGCATCTATTCTGCGCAATGTTCATGGCGATGCATTCTCCACCGACAGCTCTGTGGTACAGCGACTAGGGTTCGATTCCTTACCTTTCCTGGAGTGATTAGTGCTGCTTATGATGAAAGCAAGGACTTGGTTGCCCGCGTTCATAAGTTACCTGCGCTTGGATAGTGTGGTGTATGCCTTAGCTTAATGTGTGATGGGAGGGGAAGATACGGACGTTCCCTCCGTTGTACAGGTTCAGTGCGGTGAAGGACAAAGTTGCACCTTCTTTACATGACAGCGTTGTTGTAAATAAATGCATTGTAACACATCCTTAGAACTTTAATAGCATTATATTATTAATAGAATGCAATACTGTACAACAGTTTTCATTTATGATTCACTTATTGATGCGTCCACAGTTCCATTACAATAAAGAACAATACATTTCCGTAAAGTGTCGAAAGAAAAACCTCTTCGCCTATCACTTAGAAACATTTTGAACTGAGAAAATGTGCGTTCCACATCGCAAGACGTGAGTGGTGCGAAACGAAAATATGAGCTGTCACACGTATCATCTGAGGGCTCGCCATTAACCGACAAAATATATCTTATTTCACACATTGCTGAAAATCCACAGTTCTTTTTCAACACGGTCCCAAATTTCGTCTTAACCGGTTCCAAACTTGGATGTGGTTTTGCTTCACAGACTTTGGTACAAATGTTCTACGAGTTGGAGGCCACTGGACATTTCGATTGTTGACGATTCTAATTGTTTTATTGTTGTGGGAACATCTTTGTAAACATCTTTTATGTACAACAGATCTTCATAGAGTGCTTCCGAAAACAACGGCTTTGCAACCTTTATTGACGTACTCGCTTCATCATCAAATGTTTGTATTACACTACGGACTTCCTTGTAGTGTTCACAATAGTACAATGCTGCCTTCAACCAAGTTCCCCACCGAGTTAAAATGGGCTGTGGTGGCAAAGAAATTCTTGGTATGATATCTTTGAATTTCTGTTTTCGAGACGGAGACTTCAAAAAGATTTTCTTTCCGTTGGAGATTAAGCCTCAATATCAGGGAATAACGCCCTAATTTCTTCAGCTACCCTATGCAGACCATGGGCCAAGCAAGTTAAATGTAGCAGGTTTGGATATCTAGTCCGGATTTGGCGTGCTGCTTTTAACATGTATGCTGCAGCATCGGTCTCAAAATGAAGGACATTTTCTCTTTGTATTCCATCAGGCCACAAAAGATTCATAGCAGTCTCAAAGAGAGTATCAATTGTGGAACTGTTTACTGCAGTAAGCACCTCGGTTGTTAACAAGTATTTTTGTGAAGGTTTGTCCGGAGATAATATTCCAACAATAACATTGCCAATAGACCTTCCTTCATCTATACAAACCCATATTTTATTATTTGCGACAGATTTCCTAATGCCGTTGATGACATGATCATAGCACGGGGATAAATATCTTTTGAGTAGAGTTGACTCTCATGGAACGTTTCGCCCAGTATATTTATGCAGAAATGATTTGAAAGTAGCATTTTGTAACTTGTGTAACGGAATATTGCAACTTACCATCATATTGCAGAGGTCGTTACAAAACTCTCTCTGAGTAGGCTTATATGAATTTGAACTCGATGTTGTATCATGTCTGCTAAACAGCGTTATACTTTTTTATGTTGTTTAGACTTACAGTGCTTTTGGATGAAAATTTTCTGTGGCCTTTAAACTGTATATAGCATACTTTGCAAAATATATTAACTCCTTGTATTGTGAAATATTCACGGCCAAATTCCTCCACATATTGTAACAACTTTTGTTTCTTTACGTCTGACATTACTGGCACTCTTGTTTTACAACTCTGCACGGTCTACACGTGCCCGACCGGCTGCTGTACGTATTGAGAATGCGTCGAGACGCCGTACCCATCGCGAGTGATGTGGACGTGACGTCAGACTCTCGGTATAGGCCTTGTGCAGACAACTTGTATCGCACAGCAGGCAATGAGAAGGCAACGAGGTCCGCGCTTTACTTATGATTAGGTTTTCTCCGGAGCGTTTGTTTGCGCGCTTTCAATCGGAGACCTCCGGTTACCTCCGATTGATGCCGCGCAGGTTGTATATGTGCTGTGGCGCAGACATACACTTTCCGCTGAGCATGCCTTTAATCGGATCAGGTAGTGATTCGAGTCCGCTGATGTCCGCGTATCTTTTAGAATAAGTGTGTAATTTTTTGTTGTTTATTTTCTCTTTTTTATTTACCTCTCTCTCTCTTTCTTCGGCTCTTCTTTTTTTCTTGTTTTGCTTGAAGTACCTATGTACTATGTTAGCTGACTGATTTTTTTTCTAGTTTTGAAATTCATAGTGTATGTGGAAAGGTATATTAGTTTTATGTCATTCATCAAATTAATGACATTAAAATTAACTGAAAACTAACGCAGAAGTAAAGCGTTTCAGTAGCTAATGTAAACATTTATAATTTTCCTGGAAAAACTCGTTTATTCACAAACAGTTTTTGTCAATTATTATTCTAATCGGTTTAGATTAACGCAAAATATATTAACGGAGCTTCAGAATGGAACAAAAGAAACGTGTGGTATCAATGGTTCAAAGTTTACTGTCCAAAATAATTTATTAAGTTTCTTCACCAGACAGGATTGTGATCATTGTGTTAAAGGGTGTCTATTTAAACTGCCTCGTCTAAAACGCATCACTCTTCCTCTGTAGCCTAATAAAACATATAAGCGGATATCAACTTAAGGATAATTGTAATTATGTTACTACCACATGTTTCTTTAGTTTAAGAATGAAACTCAATATTTTAATGCAAAAATTTGCCTTTTAAATATTCCATATAAGTTATGCATGATTTTTATTGCCTCGAAAGTTACGTTTTATAGAAAGTTCAAGACTTTTTTTCTAGACTGTGGACCTTTCGAACAATAACACTAAAGCAGTTTAAAAAATCGTATCAAATGTTTTCCGTAATTTTAAAACTACGAAAACGATATCACTAATTAACCGTCAATGTGTATCTGAATGGTAATAATTTATTTTTGACAGCAAGTACGAGTACCACAATGTGTTGAGAACAACATTCTAAATTTCTTACTCCTTTAGTCAAAGGACAAAGGTAGGATTAGTGATTCCTAGACAATGAGCTGTACTGTAAATCCAGGCAACGCGTGACGACCTTGCCTCACTCCATCTTGAAGGGTTGACATTCTGTTCTCAGGCACTCTACTGTTATTTACTGTATAATCCTCCACCGTCAAAGGGTTGCCATTTGTTCTCAGAAACATTTCCATTATGACGGATAGCATAGGAACAACGAAAAATGAAATTGCCTTCTTTTATTAAAAGGGAACGGACATTATGTCCAGAGCATAAATGAAGGTAAGATTCCGATGGCTTTCAAACTCCATCAACCCTCTCCCAGTTGCCATTAAGTGACCCGGGAAATTCCAAGGCTGAGTACGCAGTCACACCATAACAGCATTTGTCATTTCTACCTGATCAGTCTGTTTCTAGGGTTCCAACAGTGAATGTACTGTATAAAAATGTCGAAACGTAAAGTGTTTTCTTTGGAAGATAAGGCGAATATTATAAATGACATTGAATGTGGTCCTTCGCAAGCGGACAGCGTAGTTTATGTAAATAAACTGTGAGTAACAGCATACAGTGTAATCCATACCACAAAAATGAAATATTTTATTTTCATGTTCACAATTTCATTCATTTCTGTCATTTAAGGTTAGGGGAGAAACACTTCGGATATAGTGAACCTCGGATATAGTGAACGAAATATACAAGTCGCAGAGGTTCACTATATATGCGAGAAACATTAGAACCTCAGCTGTTGAAGTTTGTGACACGAACTGAGGAAGGGATAACAGGATCTACCCAACTGTTCACTTTTATGTCTTTTAGGTTAGGATATATTATATAATGTGATTTGTTGTGCCATTTTCATTATAATATGTGTCTTCTTACAGAGAGTAGTTGGATGTAATCATAGGTTGGGGGGACCTACAAAGCAGGACTTGTTTTAGGTACAAAGCACGTACGGTCAGAAGACCCGTGCATCGGATTTTAGAGAAAATTATGATAATATAAAAGCTGTATGTATAATATTACTCAATAAATCCTTTATCTATCTACATTCGGAGTTTACTGTATTTACAATTTTAAAAATATGATCGTGCAAAAATTGTTGTAAAATAGACATTTATGAAATGCATTACAAAATTTCGGCAATTAAAAAACTTGCTCTGCTCGTTTTTGACACTTTTTCTCGATTCTGTAAAAAGCACTTCAGAACCTTGTATCTTAATATACTATTCCCCTAATCTTGTGAAAGTAACATTTAAAATGAGTGAGAAAGATCAGAGTGAAAGCTTTTATGTGATCACAATTTCGTTAACAGAAATCGGGCTTACAGAATTCAATATACAGAACGCAGTAACGAAACTGGCGTTGAGTCGAACCACCTTTCCCGTAACTGCAAAGTTGGTAGAATATTGTATACAACTAAAGTGGTACTTAGTTGTAACGACATGTTAATGTTACAAATACAACCGCGTAATGTTAACTTTGCAGACAGAGCAACAAAAAGCTTCGTGTAAACTGATCATCACTCCAATTACTGCTGAAACGAAAGCGGCGCGGTGATAGGATTACACGGATCTCGACGTTGTTTTGTCTTCGCGCCTGAGTTACTCGATCCGGGCGCTGTCTAGGTAAGTGTTCTCTCCACACTTGCAACACGGCAACGTTGCAGATGTGAGTACGAGGTTATATTCATAGGTAGGAAGTTCATACCAAAGCAGTAGATTTCAGTTGAGTACAGTGAGAAGTATAGATGTCACCCACTTCTCGTCCTGCTCCCGTACGCTACAGACGATACGCAGTTCACATAAACAACACATAGTATCATTCTGTGGAGCTGTGTACAGTCGTGAATAGTTTGAAAAATATCGTTAATTTATATTACGATGGCCCAGAACCAGACTGTTCCAAGTCCATTTTACTATTTTTTTTTTTCAAGGGAGCTATTTTAAGCTCCTGCCATTCAAAGCTTCGTGAAACAATTTGGAATAGCTTCATAACAGCCTTATGGAGAAGAATATTTACAATTTTGTTCGATTCATATATACAGAGAAGAACTGGAACACAATGAAACACAGATTTCTTCCTTATAAAAAGTTGGACTTAGAACAGTTTGGTTCTCAGCCATCGATTAATAGTTTAGGTTTGGAATGTTAGAATGTTATGTTTTATTTAACGACGCTCGCAACTGCCGATATTATATCAGCGTCGCCGGTGTGCCGGAATTTTGTCCCGCAGGAGATCTTTTACATGCCAGTAAATATACTGACATGAGCCTGTCGCATTTAAGCACATTTAAATGCCATCGACCTGGTCCGGGATCGACCCGGCAACCTCGGGCATCGAAGGCCAGCGCTATAACAACTGTGCCAACTACGTCAACAGTTTAGGTTTGGAAAAAATGTAAGCTATTCTGTTATTACTGTATTATTTACGTAATGTTAATATTATGCATGATTCAAAAAAGTAAACTCATCCGTTATTTTAATAATTATGCAGACAGGAGTGTGGAACACGTTTATTTTTTCCCGGATTATTCTTCGTTAAATGTTGACGTCTCGTGTTGCTATGCATTCGGTTGCGTTACAGTCCAAGTTCAACATCGGAATTACGATAAGAACTCCCTAGCTGTCAATATAATAATAATAATAATAATAATAATAATAATAATAATAATAATAATAATAATAATAATAATAATAATGTTTTATTTTCGCTGGCAGAGTTAAGGCCATAAGGCCTTCTCTTCCACTCAACCAGCCTTAATCAATACAATACATAAATTTAAATTACAAATATTTACTCTACACTTAAAAGGTTCTCCAGCAATATTCTTCACTACACATTTATTTAAATTTAGATAAATCTATAAGGTAAAGCAGTAACTTAATTTATGAGCTAATTTAATTCAATGAATTATAATTAATTTAATATTTGAAATAGCTAGTAAAATGATGAAAATTTAATTTAATATAACCTTACTAGGACTATGTTACAGGGAGAATACATATATTTCTATTTCTATAATGAGAATATTAATGTAATTGCCATTAGAGGTTTTGTAAATCTATTTAGAGAAATTAATGATAATAATAATAAGAATGGACAGATATTAGTTTCATTATAAGTAACACATATTAATCAGCAATTCATCTGTTAAGTAAGAATTTATGTAATTTTGACCTAAATGAAGTTATTGTCCAACAACCCCTTATATCACTCGGAAGCGAGTTCCAATTTCTAGCAACTGAAACTGTATAGGATGAAGAATATAAAGATGTCTTGTGATAGGGTATAATGAGTAAATTGTTATGATGAGATCTTGTACTTAGCTGATGATATAATAATAATAATAATAATAATAATAATAATAATAATAATAATAAAACATTTGAAAAATAAAAATAGCACACTTTTGGTTGGGACTCCTGATGAAGCAAAAGCTTGTGGCGTGGAGTGGAGTTTACATTAAATAATGGAAAAGTAATGGTACACGTTTAAGACCAAACTAAAATAATTATTTAGTTCTTTAATATAATTAATCAAGTGTATAAGTAAGCAAAAGTAAAATGAAAAATACCAAAATAATAATACTAGAAATAATAAATACAAAGAATTTATATCAGATAATACAAATAGAAATGAAAAATGCAAATTAAGCTTTCAGGAATAACTCTCTGTAAAGTTAATTTGAATAATTTCGAGGGAAAAATTGTTCCGGGGCCGGGTATCGAACCCGGGACCTTTGGTTAACCACAATTTAAAGTCACACAGAGTTAGTGTGCACTCAAATGTTGGTTGCTTGACGGTTGTCAGCCCACTTTGAGGTCTGTGGATATAGAGGGAAAAATTGGATCGATGTCGGGTAGAGTTCCCGGGTAGCTCAGTGGGAGAGCGTTGGTACGTTTAACCAAAGGTCCCGGGTTCGATACCCGGCCCCGGAACAATTTTTCACTCGAAATTATTCAGAAATGAAACATTTTCTTGAAAACAAATTATTGGTTTAATAATATGTGCCACACACGAGATACACTGTTAGAATCACAAAGTAGTTGTTCACCTGACGATAGTAAGATATACTTAATCGTATTTCAGATTTGCTCCAGTAACGTCTTGTGACGGAGAACGAATATTTTCAGAATACAAATATAGTTTTTATTTTTTTTCTGAAAAAAAAAAGGAGTATTTCTTTTGATAGAATGAAAATGTTCATTGCTGTTTGTTATAATGTGGCTAGAATCATAATTATTGTATAAGTACTTTGTATGTATGGGTAAATTATTTTAAATTGAGAGTTACGAAGTTTATAATTAAAATTGTTATTTTTATATTATTTGCTTATTATTTTCTTGTTCTAAGGCTGTGGAAGATTGGAGCACATGTCTGGTTACCACCCGGCTGTACATGTTTGTCGTGACTTGTACCTTACAGACCATCGAACAACCATTTAGATATTTAATCCCAATAGTTATTAATAGGGGGCAGATATTGATGACCTATAAATCTACTTAAAATTATCATTAAAATGTCCTTAAACAAATGGAAAAATGACATATAATAAAAAAAATGACATTTAAATATTATTCACCATACTCGCACCACAACTTCTTAAAAATTAGTCACCTTGTTTCAACGACTGCCCTGCAAATCTCGGAGAGAGGAGGCAACTTCCTGGAATTTGGCTAAGATAAAGGAAAAGAACATGCAACAAAATGAAGGTTTTAAGGGAAAACTAGATTTTTTATGAATGTTTACAATATGTTTCAATCAGGAGTGGTCCATGTCAGTGCCTTCATTCTGTCTCCTTCCGCGCTTCACTTTTGTTACAAGATCTTCCAGATGAGGGAGTGTGAATGACAAAACAAATTGTGGGCGCAGCGTGCATTCTTGCAATCTTTGTGTTAAAAATACTGTCTACTAGAGTACATCCCTTCCGAACCATGATAAGGACACAAAGTCCTGTCCAGGACGTGGTGAAAGTTTCTCCCCTTCCAAACATAAATTCTAAAGACACCCTCGTATCGACAAAGAAACAGTAGCGGTCAAAATCCACACTTAAACTAAGCTGTTACAAGCATTTTATATTACAAGCGTTGTGTGAAGTAATGCCTTCAGTGGAATGAGGGATGGACTTTAGATTCTGTTCCAAACTTTAAAACTCTAACTTCACTGTTATTCATTTACTCAGTAGGTAATTTACCTATTTTCTTAGAAATGATTTAACAGATCTATCAGTAAAAAAGAAAGTAAAATGCATTCCAAATGATTGAAAAGTTCTTCAAAGTATTAAAAATTACCAAAAAATGCCGAAATAGTACATTATGCAACGAGCCTATAATGGTAGTAATTAAGACGTGAGTATGTTTATGAAACGAGCGCAAGCGCGTTTCATAATTTCCATACGAGCGTCTTAATTACCATTATAGTCAAGTTTTATACGACTTTTTATGGTCGACGTTATTGATTTTTTCCGGCAATTGGTGAAATGAATTTGCAGGAATGTTCTTTGTGAAAGGCTGGAAGATGACGGTGAATTGATGTTAATTTGTGTGTTGCTTTTTTCGACTGAGTTTAATAGTATCTAATCTCGCGCTAGTTGTCTTTCGATTGTATATCCGAGAATAATCGATACTTGCGCTTTCATATTGCTACAATGGTATTTTCTGATTGGTCGAACACCTCAACTTTAATGAATAGATGTACTTTAATGAGATCCATTAAAGGGCTGCTACCAGGAATATAATTACTACATTTCGGCATGGTCGAGCATAAAAATATAAAAATGACCTATTAGTTGAAAAACGTCAAAAAATGTAGTATAAGAAATCACTTTTTTAAGTTGATATTAACATCGAAAGGATTTCTATATTAATAGGTAAAGATGAGGGATTTGTGCGGTTTGTCGTCAGGTTGCGTGTGCATAGACGTTATACAGCTGTATGCCCAGTGCCTGTGTTGACTTCCGACGTAAACAAACCACGCGAAGAGTACAGTCTAAAAATGAGAAATGCAACACTGCGTTAAGGTCTAGCAGATGACAATATACAAATATGAGGAATATGTTGAAACATTAGTATAGTTAGAAGAAGAAACTTGCCTTTATGATTCATCCATAGCTTCAGAGCCATCGCAAGCCGAATTCCACTGCACTGCTAACATTCTTAAATTATCGAATGTCAAACGTTGTCGTCGATCACTCACACAGTCTTTGAACTACGAAAAGCTTCTTTCAATGTCACAGGACGTTAACGGTGTATATGCCAAGTATACTATCCTATCGTCTGATGATTTTGCATTATTCAGCATGTTACAAATTGTTAAATACCTCTTATTTTTCTGTTATTTATTCTTTATTCTCTGTGTGCAAGGTCCTGGAGGTCCTTCCTTGATTTTTTCTGATATTTCTTTTATTATTGCTATGCAATCAGATACATAGTCTTTACGGAGAGTTGTCTGATTCGGAACACGCTGCTTGGTATATTTTTCCAAAAATCCTCGAACGCAATGTTTGCTTTAATCATCATCGCACATAAATCCTTAACAAATTCTGATTTTGCGTTTGATACTGATTTTGATGTTGAGGGAATTACCACCTTTAAAGCGCGTGAAATATTGTCTTTATATTTTCTGCTGTTACAACGTCTTTCTACGTAATACTTCCTACATAATATTGTAATTTCATACTCACATACTATACATACAATTGTTCGGTTGGTTTCCGTCATTGTAGGTAACTACTGCTCACTATGTCCGTTCACCACTGCAGTGCATTAGACTATGAAGGTCTGTGTTCGTTTCGTGTTGTTATGAAAAGACGGCAAGTAGGCAAATGGATAGCGTGTAGTTGCATTTCTTTTGGTTGCACTGGTCGTAGTTGTTCACCTGTCTGTCCACCTATGCTCCCTGTCGAGTCAACTTGTTTTTCGTGCCGCGCACAAACCCCTCATCTTTATTAATAGGCATCGTCCTAATGTTAAAAATAAGAAGATAACTTTTCATCAACATACGTCCCCTAGTTATTAATAAACAAAATATTTCTTGTATTAAGTACATAACTAGCTGTTAATTATTAATCTGAAATTCAAAATAGCTAAGAGAGGAAAGTAAAATAATGATTTTGGTGTATTTATGATTCAGATTAGTTAATGAATAATTTAACGTAGCTGGCGTGTTGTTACAGAAAGTGGGTCGATGGGTACGATGTTATATACGTTAACATATAATTCACAAAAAAACCTTTTTAAAAGGAGCTAAACAGTAATTTAATGCAAGGCGTAAGTCGTTTATTTTGTCGAACTCAAATATGCCGTATACAGTCTGCCATTTAAGAGGACAGTTTTAACAGAGGTGCTTCTGAATGCGAAAATATTTTAAAGAGTAACGATATTTCTTTTTAGAGGGCGTTCTTCTATCCTTAAAAGCGTTCTACAATAACAACGTTTTTAAAGGAAAGTGACGCCTTTTACGTTGGGAATTTTATACATCAGGCGCATATATTCTAGCCAGGAACTTGCGCGTAAAAATTCAACGTAGTTTGTTGACGAGAATATTTTTATACTTTGTATGTACGAACCTCTGTCGCTTCTTTGTGTAAAGCTACAGGACGGAAGTGAAATAACCTTTAGAAAAACTATATTAAGTTTTCTCATTAAATGCACGGTTAATTAGAAAATTAAGTTTGAAGTTTTAGCAGTCCGACAACATCACCGCTAACACACTTTTATTGTAATACAGATGTAAGAGGTCAGTGAACTCGCTCTGTCTCGCTAGGTGATCTGCTGTCTGGCTCAACGTTGCTACCTGCTCGCATCGTGCAGTGGCTTGAAATTAAAGGTTTTAAAAATTAAATTCAGTAGCGGCTGGTGGTCAAAATAATGAGTGTGCTACAATCTCTATATCGGCCTAATGTACACACTTATATGTATTTATCTTAATTTAAGACTAGCCTACTGACGAAATATGAAGTCCATACGACGTTCCTTCCTACTGCAGAACTTGTCAATTACCCTGGAGATAAACCCGTCCATCTTGGACATCATACTCTTTGCTATTGACAGTATTGCAAGACAGTGAGGCGATCCTGGGACATAGTGTTCCTTAAAAACGTTTTTATGCGTTTAAAGAAAGAAAAACTATCTTTCTGGCTCAGCAGTGGTCATTGGTGTTGTAAGCAAAATATTGAACAATTTCGTTACTTCACAGAATGGATCCTGTGAATTGTTGGAGGCTATGTATTGTAACAATTGAACAGCTCCATCTATATTTCGGAAGTGGGTCTTCCATATAGAACTCCAAGTTGAGTCTTTAACACTCTTTTGTTCAGTACAGTATAGCTGTTGACAGCAACTTCAAGTTCGCGTTCAGGAAAATTATGCGAAAAAGTGTCAAAAAATTTGCTGTTTAACAATTTTGTTGCGTCTAGGTAGGTTAAAGACTGAAACGATAAGCAGTTTCCTGAATTATACTGTCACATAATTCCTTGGCTTCAATTTTCTAGACTGACTGATTCAGGAGGAACCTCAAAAACCATGTAGATGGCAGCAGCGGTCGGCACTTGAATTACCAACACATTGTACATAGTTCTGAGTTCTTCCACAAACAAGCATTCTTTCGTTACACTTTACTTTTGTAATCTCCAAGCTGTGTTGTGCTGAAGCTGACTACAGCACTTCCCCGCGTAAAAATAGCCAATCAGAGCATTGATTTCAGCTTCGCACATACGCATTAGTTGTCTACATTCTCATGTAGAGTTCTGAGTAGCACAACGTACCGCCTGAGGCACCAAAGAGTGAAGAGCAAAGACTAAACACTCTCTAACGCGTCGTGAAATTAACCACGGGAAATTGTCAAATGGCAGATCAAATACTATGGTATTGCAAATACATTATTTGAGCAAAAATTATCATTGTGCTGTAGCACTGTAGCACATAAGGACGGGCCGCCCCTGATTAAATTCACACGAAAACAGATCGACGCTATTGAAATACGCCAGAATGATAAATGATTTTTTATTAGATTTCCTGTCGATCTGAAGAAAAATCACGATCCTACTCGCAATAGTTACCAAGTAAGAGGTTGTTAAACATTTCAAAAAAAATTTTTTTTCTTAAAAAATACTATTAACTTTCCACCAAGATGACATTACTGTTTTTGTTACATACAACATGAGCTATTCGCTCTGGAAATCTGCAAGGATATTTCACTTCCACCCTGTGTAATGAAAAGTGTCAAAACTTGTAAGTTTTTAAACAATTAGTAATGAATATCTGGCACGACCACAGCAAAGGAATAAGGTTTTGAGATTTGGCACTTGGAACGTAACTAGTCTTTATAGAACAGAAGGGGTAACATTAGTAGCAAAAGAACTAGCTAGATATAGAATAGACTTCGTGGGAGTACAAGAGGTTAGGTTAGATGGGAATGGCATATCACAAATAGGAGATTACTTGTTGTATAAAGGGAAAGGAAACAATAATCACCAATTAGGAACAGGATTCTTTGTTCATAAAAGAATAAAATCAGCAGTAAAAAAGGTCGAATTTATCAGTGACATGTTATCATATTTAGTTCTTAAGGGTAGATGGTGCAACATCATTGTTATAAATGCTCACGCCCCTACAGAAGAGAAAGACGACCATATGAAGGATAGCTTCTATGAGGAATTGGAACATACTTTTGATCAGTTCCCTAGATATCACATGAAAATTTTATTGGGGGATTTCAACGCTAAAGTAGGACGGGAGGATATTTTTAGACCAACTATTGGAAAAGAGAGCCTACACGCAATTAGTAGTGACAATGGAGTTAGATTAGTCAACTTTGCCACATCGAAAAATCTAATTGTCAAAAGTACAACATTCCCCCATAAGGATATACATAAATATACTTGGACTTCTCCAGATGGATTGACACACAACCAAATAGATCACATCTTGATACATAAACGGAGACATACTAGTATAGTAGATATTCGAACTTTCAGGGGTGCAGACTGTAATTCTGACCATTATTTGGTGATTGGAGAATTAAGAGAAAGATTATCAGTAGCCAAGCGAGTACAGCAACAAGTTAATATTTCTAAATTCAATATTTTGAAATTAAAGGACGAGGAAGCTAAGCAAAATTATCAGGTCGAAATTTCGAATAGGTTTGCCACTTTAGAAAGTTCCGACGAAGTTGAGAAAGAATTAGATGTTAATAGCGTGTGGGAAAATATCAGAGATAGTATCAAAATTGCAGCTGAGCAGAGCATAGGTTATTATGAAACTAAGAAAAAGAAACCGTGGTTTGATGAAGATTGTTGCATGGTAGTAGAAAGAAGGAAACAGGCAAAATTGAAATTCTTACAGGATCCAGTTGAGGAGAAGAGAGATAATTATTTCAATGAAAGACGGGAAGCAAGTCGTACACTTAGGAATAAAAAAAGAGGTTACTTGAAGAAAAAACTGAATGCGGTAGAAACAAATATTAAGAATAAAAACATTCGAGATTTATATAAGGGTATAAAGGAATTTAAGAACGGATATCAGCCAAGGGTAAACGAGATCAAGGAAGAGAATGGTGACTTGCTTGCAGACTCTCCATCAGTCCTCAACAGATGGAAAAACTATTTTGCGCAACTACTAAATGTACATAGGCCAAATAGAAATGATCGGGAAGAAATTGAAATACAAACTGCTGAGCCATTTATACCCGAACCCAGGCTTTCAGAAGTCGAAATTGCGATAGAAAATCTGAAAAAGTACAAGTCTCCAGGTATCGATCAAATTCCAGTAGAATTAATACAAGAGGGTGGAAGTGCATTATATAGCGAAATTTATAAACTTGTACTTGCTATTTGGGAAAAGGAAATTGTACTAGAACAATGGAAGGAGTCCATAATTGTACCTATTTTTAAAAAAGGGGGACAAAACCAATTGTGGTCTCTTTCGAGGAATATCACTTTTGTTGACGTCGTACAAAATGTTGTCCAATATTCTTTTGAGAAGATTAACTCCGTACGTAGATGAAATTATTGGGGATCATGAGCGTGGTTTTCGGCGTAATAGATCGACTATTGATCAGATTTTTTGTATTCGACAGGTAATTGAGAAAAATGGGAGTATAAGGGTACAGTGCATCAGTTATTCATAGATTTCAAAAAGGCATATGACTCGGTTAAGAGGGAAGTATTATATGATATTCTTATTGAATTTGGCATTCCCAAGAAACTAGTTCCATTAATTAAAATGTGTCTCAGTGAAACATACAACAGAGTCCGTATAGGTCAGTTTCTATCTGATGCTTTTCCAATTCACTGCGGGCTAAAGCAGGGAGATGCACTAACACATTTACTTTTTAACTTCGCTCTAGCATATGCCATTAGGAAAGTTCAGGATAACAGGCAGGGTTTGGAATTGAACGGGTTACATGAGCTTCTTGTCTATGCGGATGACGTGAATATGTTAGGAGAAAATCCACAAACGATTAGGGAAAACATGGAAATTTTACTTGATGCAAGTAAAGCGATCGGTTTGGAAGTAAATCCCGAAAAGACAAAGTATATGATTATGTCTCGTGACCAGAACATTGTACGAAATGGAAATATAAAAATTGGAGATTTATCCTTCGAAGAGGTGGAAAAATTCAAATCTCTTGGAGCAACAGTAACAAATATAAATGACACTCGGGAGGAAATTAAACGCAGAATAAATATGGGAAATGCGTGTTATTATTCGGTTGAGAAGCTCTTGTAATCCAGTCTGCTGTCCAAAAATCTGAAAGAATTTATAAAACAGTTATATTACCGGTTCTTCTGCATGGTTGTGATACTTGGACTCTCAATCTGAGAGAGGAACATAGGTTAAGGGAAATAAGGTGCTTAGGGAAATATTGGGGCTAAGCGGGATGAAGTTACAGGAGAATGGAGAAAGTTACACAACACAGAACTGCACGCATTGTATTCTTCACCTGACATAATTAGGAACATTAAATCCAGACGTTTGAGATGGGCAGGGCATGTAGCACGTATGGGCGAATCCAGAAATGCATATAGAGTGTTAGTTGGGAGACCGGAGGGAAAAAGACCTTTAGGGAGGCCGAGACGTAGATGGGAGGATAATATTAAAATGGATTTGAGGGAGGTGGGATATGATGATAGAGACTGGATTAATCTTGCACAGGATAGGGACCGATTGCGGGCTTATGCAAGGGCGGCAATGAACCTTCCGATTCCTTAAAAGCCATTTGTAAGTAAGTAAGTAAGTAATGAATATACGGCGGACTTGGGATACCTTTACGGCGCCAATAGGTTGATGCACAACGGAGCTTAGACATGTGACGTTACTCTCGTAGGTACATTTTGTTAAGAACGCAAAATGACCTGTCAGGCGTCACGTTGCGCGCTGTAGGAACCGAACCTAAGCCAGCAGAGTACTGTGGGCAGTCATAGTGAACAGTTGTCTGACGTTAGTGTCGAGGTTGTTTGTTTTTTTTTTTTAAGTAGGTTATTTTACGACGCTTTATCAACAGCTTAGGTTATTTAGCGTCTGAATGAGATGAAGGTGATAATGCCGGTGAAATGAGTCCGGGGTCCAACACCGAAAGTTACCCAGTATTTGCTCGTATTGGGTTGAGGGAAAACCCCGCGAAAAACCTCAACCAGGTAACTTGCCCCGACCGGGAATCGAACCCGGGCCACCTGGTTTCGCGGCTAGACGCGCTAACCGTTACTCCACAGGTGTGGACTCGAGGTTGTTTGTCACAGTGTTTACGTGTACAGTAGAGCGTCTCGTTTAGGCACAGTGAAAACGCAAACAAAGTGCAGGTAACGTGTGGGGGGAGGATGAGCCGTACGGTAAACACGAGGGATGCACAAGGTTTTAGTTACAACATTTATGGTGCAGTATTAATTGAAATTATACTTTCCAAAAACACAGAAAACAAAAGAACACAATTGCATAACTTTATCATACACACATTTTAACAAACAAGCAATTGTAATGTTGAAATAATTAAATATAACTAATAAAATATTGCCACTTAGTCTAAGTGATGATGTTTACAAGCTGCATATTTACGGTCATGAATTTCATCCTCTGTATGACTAACATAATATCACTGTATTCTGTACTGTGTCTGAATAAATTCACCTTTGATAATAGATAATTATTATGTTTAGGAAATAATAATAATAATAATAATAATAATAATAATAATAATAATAATAATAATAATAATAATAATAATAATAATAATGATTTATTTAACCTGGCAGAGTTAAGGCCATACGGCCTTCTCTAACACTCAACCAGGAGTAAAGACTGCGTTACAAAAACACTA
Source organism: Periplaneta americana (assembly GCF_040183065.1). Classification (NCBI taxonomy): domain Eukaryota; kingdom Metazoa; phylum Arthropoda; class Insecta; order Blattodea; family Blattidae; genus Periplaneta; species Periplaneta americana. The sequence goes on from NC_091123.1 coordinate 161,362,762, forward strand.
CAAATTTACAAAGTACACTAAAATTTTACACACAAAACTGAATAAGATAATAATAATAAAATGTAAACAACAAATAAGAAGAAATCAGACATAATATATAACATACAGAAAGAAAGAAAGAAGCATAATAATATGTGAACAGCAGGTCAAAATAAGTGAGGCATACAAATTATAGAGAAAGAAAAATAAGACAATTATTCATAATAATAATAATAATAATAATAATAATAATAATAATAATACTTACTTACAAATGGCTTTTGAGGAACCCGAAGGTTCATTGCCGCCCTCACATAAGCCCGCCAGCGGTCCCTACCCTGTGCAAGATTAATCCAGTCTCTATCATCATACCCCACCTCCCTCAAATCAATTTTAATATTATCCTCCCATCTACGTCTCGGCCTCCCTAAAGGTCTTTTTCCCTCCGGTGTCCCAATAACACTCTATATGCATTTCTGGATTCGCCCATACGTGCTACATGCCCTGCCCATCTCAAACGTCTGGATTTAATGTTCCTAATTATGTCAGGTGAAGAATACAATGCGTGCAGTTCTGTGTTGTGTAACTTTCTCCATTCTCCTGTAACTTCATCCCGCTTAGCCCCAAATATTTTCCTAAGCACCTTATTCTCAAACACCCTGAACCTATGTTCCTCTCTCAGAGTGAGAGTCCAAGTTTCACAGCCATACAGAAGAACCGGTAATATAACTATTTTATAAATTCTAACTTTCAGATTTTTGGACAGCAGACTGGATGATAAGAGCTTCTCAACCGAATAATAACACGCATTTCCCATATTTATTCTGCGTTTAATTTCCTCCCGAGTGTCATTTATATTTGTTACTGTTGCTCCAAGATATTTGAATAATAATAATAATAATAATAATAATAATAATAATAATAATAATAATATTAATAATGATAATAATAATAATAATAATAATAATAACAATAATAATAGTAGTAGTAGTAATAATAAAATAGTGCAGTACAAAGTATACAGTGAATACAATATTTCTAAGTACACACAATAAGGAAAATTAAGATTATATATAGCTCAACTTATCACATTAGAGATATACCATTATCGGAAAATATGAAAACAAAAATATAAAATAAGTTGAATATCACTAGAACATAAAAAAAAAATGTGAATACGTGGAAACATGCAATACAACACTTGTCATAATAGTAAGTTAGTTTCGCAACTCGTCATAAGATAATTTTCTAACTTGGATTTGAAAGATTTCAATGTTCGGCAGCCCTTGACTTCAGGCGTCAGAGAGTTCCAGTGACGAGAGGTAGAAACAGTGAAAGATGAGGAATACAGAGACGATGTGTGAAGTGGAATTTCTAGCGTGTTATCGCGTTGTGATCGAGTATTAATATTATGATACCGAGAGAGAGTATGAAATAGAGCGAATAAATAATAGGGGGATGAAGTGTGCATAATTCGATATAAGAGAGAAAATGAGTGCAGATTTCTCCTCTCATGTAACCTAAGCCACGATAACTTCTCGGAAGAAGGTGAGATATGATCATAGTATCGAACATTACAAATGAAGCGGACACACGCTTGTCACTTATACTGTAGTTTTGTTAATTCGTCCACAGAAGACGGTGATATTATGTTGGTCATACAGAGAATGAAATTTATGACCGTAAAAAATGCTGCTTGGAAGCAACATCATATAAGCAGCAAAATTTGATTTTGATTTGTTATATTGAATTATTTCAACATTAAAATTGGTTGTTTGTTAAAATGTGTGTATGATAAAGTTATGCAATTTGTATTCTTTTGTTTTGTGTGCTTTTGGAAAATATAATTTCAATTAATGCTCCGTCATAAACAAAGCTCGGAACTTGGGGACTTGTGTCTTTGCACTTGACTAAGCGACTGGAGTTCAATGTCAACATACTCCCGCTTCCAGCACGGAGGTACTGTCAGGTCTGCTACAAAAGTGGTTTCTGGCTCCGACAACAAATTGATAATATTATGGTAGGTTGAAACACGTAATTTCATAGCACATATATAATAAAAATAAATATGAAAAATATATCAAATTTACACGTAATTTCATAGCATATATATAATAAAAATAAATATGAAAAATATATCAAATTTACACGTAATTTCATAGCATATATATAATAAAAATAAACATGAAAAATATATCGAATTTACTGTTCTGCTGTGTACATTTTATTACAGTGCATGACTACCTACATTCGAAGATTTTTCGGTATTAGACTTAAAATACTGAATTTTTTCACTGTTACTGTTTTCTGTTCGATTTTCAGCAGTTGCTGATCTCGTATCTGAGAAATAGTTTTCAATTAGTGTGTCACTACTAGGGCAAGCCCCTCTACGTCTCGATCCATAGCAATGAACAGATTTTTCTCCAATTTGAGGGACTGCAATGTCTTTCAATGAATTCCGTTTCCAGCCTCTAGTTTGTGTGTGGCACAACTTACAAAATATAAACTCTCCATTCGCAAAAAATAATGTATCTCCTCCGAATTCTCCACGAAATTCTGTATCTAAAATTAAAAAAAATGTATTTTCAAATTTCTATAATACCCATTCGAATAACACGTATTTTCTAATTCCTCAAACAGACCGTTTACCTGTAATTCTCTGAATGTCATTGGCTTCGACATAACAGTTTTTTCGTCCGTCTTCCTCTCATTAGATGTGACCACTTTCTTAGTACACACGACTGTCCCTGAGCACTTGCAGCGAGAGCTTTGTGTACGTTGTACCTGTAACCTTACTCGTGCACACGACACAAGTCCCCAAGTTCCGAGCTTTGGTCATAAATGTTGTAACTAAAACCTTGTGCATCCCTCGTGTTTATCGTACGGCTCGTCCTCCCCCACACGTTACCTGCACTTTGTTTACGTTTTCACTGTGCCTAAACGAGACGCTCTACTGTGTTTGGTAACGTGTACAAGTGCAATGTAGCAACACCAGTCGTGTTATTTGCATTCACCATTGACATCCTGTGATGTTGAACGGTCGTCTTCAGAATATAAAAATTGTTTGAGTAATCGACGCAGGACGTTTCAGCTCGCAAATCTTCGGATGTATTTTGTTGTTCATTGTAATGCCGGCAACGAAACCGAAGAAGACGGAACCTTGCATGTATAAGGTATGTATTCATGTACTTTATTTTCAATCATAACCAGACTGTACTACCTTTGTTTATGTCCGCAGTGTGTGCCCAGTATCGATTGTCTAAAAGCTGTGGAGGCGGCGGCGGTACGATCACCCACTCCTCCTCTTTATCTTTCTTATATTGGCTGCTTTCACCAGGTGGACGGCACATTGGAAGGATTGGATGTGCGCAGTGGAAGACTTTTATAAATAAATAGCGTGAATTTGTAAAACAAATATAATTAACAATAATAAGTAACAATGTACATAAATGGAAAATGAAATAACAATAAATATGAAACGGGTGAGTAAAAATAGGATAAACTAATCTGAAATGATATCCCCAGGATATGTAAATCATGAAAGTATCACAAGGCTCAGGCCAACACACTTATAAGTGATGAAACAATCTAATATGGCCGTCTCTCGACAATCAGTAACTAACCTATTAAGCATACGTTCATGAACCACTCTCTAAATAAATATATATATATATATATATATATATATATATATTTATTTATTTATTTATTAACTATCTGAGTACGAATCTGAACACAACACCCAGCCAGCACTTTAACTTAATACATGATCCATTCGACCATAGATACCACTCAGTCTGAGTAACCAAACTAAAAATACATGTACACTCAATAAGAAAGAAACTCTACCCAGCATAAGGCATTACATGACTGATCACTATACATTACCCATTGCACATATTGCTCACATAAACTGTGCAAATTGCACTAACACAAATCTCTGCACTTTACAAAATGAAGACCCAACGGAGAGAGAGAGGGATGGAGACAGATACACGTAATAAATAAACGGACGATAATTCCAATCTCAACGATCATTTAAATAGCAACAAACTCGACGCATATGATAACAAAATAGCGGCGAAGGAAACCAATAATCAAATGGAGCAGGGATTAGACTAAAAACAATATGTGAGACCGTAACCGCTGCTCTATCACTCTAACCGTCTCGGAACATGAACTCACGTTTCAAATCAATCTCATAACATAATACCCAAATCAATTTACCTCAAACACATATATATCTCACAAATATGTTACTCGATGCAAATACTAAAACTTGCCCCCAAGACGTATCACTAGCAAGCGATGTTTCAAACTACGATCCAGTAAAATCCCAAACACACACGACGCAATTTAACTACTCCTCTGATCTATGCCCGAGTCACGTAGTCTATATCTGCCGCGTACCAAAATCCTAAGTCTTGTTAATGTTTCTGCCGCGGACGAGAGCTTGAATCTGAGCCAACTGTTTCCGTATATCTCCCGCGTACGACAGCCTAAGTCTTGTTAAGTGTATCTGCCGCGTACCGGAACCCGAGTGACGCTCCGTGTATCTCCATTAAAACAGGTAAACTCTCTCCCCCTCTATCCTCGTGAGACGTAATGAACCGGCCAATAGGGTTATTTGGAAAGAACAAATGAAGGGATTGATAGCGCTATCTATACTGTGACGTCTGAGAGCGCTCTGACGGATGAAGTGACGTACTAGGTGAACGGCCGTGGTCATGGGCACGGCTCAAAGCTATAGTCAATGCTTGCATACATTGATTGCTAAGGTATCCCGGTTCCACTCTCTAGTAATGAATTATTTTGTTTTGCCTCTGTATTTATCTTGTGACTAAGTATATTTTACATCACGTAATATCTCCAAGTCGAAACTTGTCACATGTTCGAGTTCTGATGCATGGCAGACGGTCACAGAGCGGGATTCCCTTGCTGTCACGTCAGCATAATGTCATAAGTCTAACTATACTCCGTTCCATAGTGTCTGACAGGAGAAGTAAACATTACCGGTAGAGGAAGAGAGATGTATAATTGCTATTCAATCAATTGCAGAGGTCTCATTCCATACGTATCTTGAAGTTGGGCGCGGATAGAATGGCACTGGAATTTATCAATGCTGTGATATCACCCAATTCAAGTAATTATTCACTTAATAGTAATATGCGTTACAAGAGCGGTATGTTGACGTTTTCATGGTCGAGGAAAAGATTGAAAGAGCTAAACGTAGTTTCCGAGAACATGAAAACAAACATACCGCTCGTGTATCGTACATTATTTTGTGCGCAGATCGTTTATTACATACCTGAAAGAGGAATTTCTAATTAGTTGCAATGAAATCTCCATCTTGGTTTCTGTTCAATGACGGCAACATTGGAAAACAAATATATCTATCTTCAACATTGTTTTTTTTACTTGGTTATTTAACGACACTTTATCAACTACGAGGTTATTTAGCGTCTATGAGATTGGTGATAGCGAGATGGTATTTGGCGAGATGAGGCCGAGGATTCGCCATAGATTACCTGGTATTCACCTTACGATTGGGGAAAACCTCGGGAAAAGCCCAACCAGGTAATCAGCCCAAGCGGGGATCGAACCCGCGCCCGAGCGCAACTTCAGACCGGTAGGCATGCGCCTTAACCGACTGAGCCACGCCGGTGGCTTCAACATTGTTCCTATAAAATGTTTTCTGTGTTTACTATACTCCAGCAGGCCGTGATATACATCTGTCTTTTTTTTTTCTCCTGTCTATGATGAGTCTGGAATCTGGTTGATTTTTTCACGGTTTCCTTAATGTTACTTGCATTACAAATGCAGTAACTTTTGTGGTGTTGTAGAGTTTACTTAATTTTTGCAATTATTTAAAAACAATAATTATCAGTGCATTTTAATTGAAATTGCAGTGGTAAGTTTCCAATTTATAATTATTACTATATTGAACGTCTTTAAAAATAATATGTTAAAAGCCTAAAGCAGTAAAATGAATATGACGCTTAAGCGATAGAATAGGGAAATTATTATGTGTTACGTTGGGAATAGTGAATGTGGTATTTCACACTTACCGCGTATTGGTTGTGTGCGGAAAGCAAGCAAATACGCACGATCTCGCACAAAATTTGTTTTGACTGAATTTTGGAACACGAATGTATATTTATTTAGTGAGTTCTTGATACAAAGGTATTATTACTTAAAAAAAAATAGAGCTAAATATTTATTAGGATAACGATATTTTATCATTTTGTACTGAAATAAACACAAAAAACTCAAAATTGTGCAAATTACACTTAAAATCTGCTATTCAGTGTAATAGATGTAGGCCTACATATCAGCCATAACCTCAATCAGACGTTAATGATAATTCAGAATATAATTATATTGGACGAGCTTCAATGGACAACAGAGAACTGTCGGCTCCTAATATTGAACTCTTCAATAATATAATTATCCATTAAAATGTTGTACAATTAATTTACACTATTTTACTCATTCAACTGTGATTCATTTAGAGTCGTATGCAGATGTAATTAATTTACTTAGGTAGAAAAAAAAGTCTATTAACTCTTTCCTGTAATTAAATTTAATGACACACTTTCAAAACGTTTGTAAAACTCCTACTCTAACGAACTGGTTTGAATTTAACAATTATGACATCTTGTATTTGGTGGGTATTTTCTCGTAACAAGTTTATAACCACGCAAGATAGACTTATATCTTTCCAATTGAGATGGAGACTGAATTTGGAACCAATTTCAAAACTGAGGCTGTCACGACATACACTAAGTCCACCGAGGTATTTCAGGTGGTAAAGTGTTTGTTTGTCTACTGATCCGAAGCTGCGCTCGAGCGTGGGTTCGAAACTCGCTAGGTTGCATTTTGTCTAAGATTTTCCTAATTAGGCGAAAGTTATGTAATCCCATGGCGAAATGTTTGACTCATGTCGATGATTACCATGTCGTTGTCACCAATTATATCGGTGCTACATAACCTTGCAGTTGATACAGCGTCGTTGAATAAGAGATTGAAAGTTAAGATATTTTATCTACAGTAATCTCACTGGAGATTTTGATTTATCTAGAGAAAATCAAAACTCGATTGGGATTTAATTGACTATTACACGATTAGTAGAAAGTATATAAAGATTAGAAGAAATAAAGTACTCTAATACAATAAAATATTGACTTACTAAAATTCTATTTCACTAATGTTAGCTTCACCAAAACGTTTGACCAGCCATTTTCAGTTGACTATCTATGCAGGAAACAAATTACGATCGCAAATCATGTTGTATAGTACCGTAAAGAATTTGCAGTTTGAAATGTTGGCAAACAAAAAAACAAATGCTAGGGTAGTGATAAAAACAAACAAATGCAAGGGAAGCGGTAAGATTAAACAAATGCTAGGAAAGCAATAAAATTGTGCGATAAGCAGCCATGATTGGTTGAAAGACGTCCTTTCGGACCGTTTTATTAGTCAAAAGTAGTATGACGTAGTAAAAGTGTAATAATCGTCTAAAATCACTTTGAAATTAATGAACTTTCAATTTTTGTAGTAAGTTTACTTTTATCTTCCGTAAAATTTTCCATTTCTGAACTTCACAATTTTTTTTAACAAGGCCTTCAATTGAACCTGTAGATAAAAATAATTAAGTTTCCTTCATATCCAGTAAATTTCTATGTGTGCACTATTAATTCCACGACACACATCGAAACGATATTCTATCTCGTTCCATATGTAGGAAAGTATCAATTCCAAGACTAAAGGTACTGTCTCCCTAATTTTGCGTCATAGAGTTAGAATGTCTGGAATTTTGACTCTTGATAGACCTATGTTCTTCACATAACTTTACAGAGAAAAATCAAAGATGTTAAGTCTGGCGACCTTGGTGGTCAAATTATGAACCCATATCTTCCAATCTATTTGTTGCGAAAATGGTCATTTAAAATTTTTCACACTTCTGCATAATGAAGTGAATCTCTCCGTCTCGCTATAACTACGTATCGCCAGATAGTTAAAATATCCAGTTGAGTATGACTTGCCACAAGTGACTATTTGGAGAAGAAAGACTCAACGTTTAGTATAGCTTGATGAAGGATCACGAGATTGACTTTCTGTGCATCTCTTCGTTGTTCAATAATTTTACGAGGCGGTTGATTTCCCTAGATTCTTTAGTTTTGTTTCTTCACGGCATAATTCAGATGGACTCTTGTCTTATGGGTGAAACATACAGAAATGAGAAAATTTCCATTTTAATTTTCAATAACATTTCACTACAAAACCGTCTTGTCTAAGCACACGATTGTTTGGTTTTGGTTTAATGCGTTGTGCTAACAGTTGGAGTTTAGATGCACGCATAAGTAAATATTTGTGAAGCACATTATGAATAGTGGAACGGGAAAGCTGTAGTCTGTAGTGGTATAGAGGCCGTTCAAACTGATTTATGTGGACTTCATTGGAATGATTGTCTAATACACGAGTCTTCAATTATTTTTCTTTAGGATCCGGATTACAATAATGGGGGCTTTGGGTCCAAACATTTGGTTGTCTAGTAGAATAAATTTTAAGGACCAGAATGCTTTCCATGCTACCATCATTCTTCTTTTTATTTCCTTGTCCATTCTTTGCTGAAAATTTTTCTTCATCCAGGTAGACGTAACTGAATACATATTGTAACTTAACAGACTTAACCCTGATTTCTGTTACGCGACCATTTGTCATGACTTGAGTATAATTCATATTCTTTCACAGTTCAACATTTTTGCTGTATGATGAAGGATGAGTAATAATGATAATCTGTGGCGCCACAGCCCTTGAAGGGCCCAGACCTACCAATCGGCTGCTGGCCTCACGTTCACATGCCGAAGCAGAGGAGGACGATCATCCAACCAGAATGGATTTATCATGTGGTTAGCACGATGATCCCCCAGCCGTTATAGCTGGTTTCGCAACCGGATTTCGCTATCTATCGTAGCTTCCCAAGTGCATCACGATGCTGGGTGGGCACCGGTCCCATACGCTGGCCGAAATTTTATAAGAAAATTTCTTCCCCCATGAGGACTCGAACCAGCGCGCTTTCCGTAACGCGAGTCCTTGGTAGGGTGCCTTAGACCACGACGCCACGGCGCGGGACGATGAATGATGGGTGGAGAGAAGAAAAATTTTCTCCGGTACCGGGACTCGAAGTTGGGTTTTCAGCTCTACGCGCCGTCATAAATCATTAAGTGATTATTTACACCTATCATATTATTGTGATGTACCGAAGTACATAATTATGATATTTTCCTGCAGGAATTCGGGGTTACCATATGAGAAAAATTCTCTCCGGTACCGGGACTCGAACCCGGGTTTTCAGCTCTACGCGCCGCCATAAATCATTAAGTGATTATTTACACCTATCATATTATTGTGATGTACCGAAGTACATAATTATGATATTTTCCTGCAGGAATTCGGGGTTACCATATGAGAAAAATTCTCTCCGGTACCGGGACTCGAACCCGGGTTTTCAGCTCTACGCGCCGCCATAAATCATTAAGTGATTGTTTACACCTATCATATTATTGTGATGTACCGAAGTACATAATTATGATATTTTCCTGCAGGAATTCGGGGTTACCATATGAGAAAAATTCTCTCCGGCACCGGGACTCGAACCCGGCTTTTCAGCTCTATGATGCTTTATCCACTAAGCCATTAGTCACTCGTAATGAGTGCACCTCTGTACATAGTGTGTTGGACATTGTGCCACTGTCACACATCTGAGACACAGTGCATGAGGGTTGGCCACTAAAGGGAAACTAAGAGGTTGAACTTGAACTGAGAGGATTCAATCCGGCATCGGAACTGGAATCCGGTGTGGCTTAGCGGATAAAACGTCAGCACGTAGAGCTGAAAACCCAGGTTCGAGTTCCGGTGCCGGAGAGAATTTTTCTCCGCTCCACACATTCTTCCTTCATCAATTTCATATTTGTTTCCACCCTTCAGTTTTCGAAATATGTCTCCTGCATTTTTTATATGTTCTAATCTTATCTTAAGCAAAATATAATATTATACATATTTTCTAATATTATCGATACATGGAGACAAATAGTAAATGAAGAGTTCTACTACAACACTGAAGACTTCTCTCTTGTCAAAGGATCAGAAAATGCAAATGAAAACACGGCTCAGCCGTAAGGAATTTAATATAAAAGCGGTCTTGGAGCGTTCTCTTTACCAAGCTTCTGATTAAAAAGCTCCTCTTATTTGCGTCAACCTGAAGACCAGCACTTAAAAGCCAAGCTGTGCTACTGACAGAGATTCAGATTTTCTGAGAAATAATTAAGGGGCGATGAATGACATCTCCTATTAATAGGAAGGAAATGAACAACATTCAAACAACACAGTAGACTACACTCTCATCCCTGTAAAATTACAGTAAGTTTCTAGCTTAGTTAACCGAGGCTATTATTATTAGTTTGTATTCATGATCATGGATGGGCAACTCGTGCCCTTTCATGGGCAACTCGTGCCCTTTCACTTTCTTACGCATCCCATTTTATGTTACAAATAATCACGGTGAAGGTTTTAGTAAAGAAATACCGTCTAGATCTGCTTTAGAACAGCTAAAGGTAAAAATGGGATATCAAATATCGTTAGCACGTTGTGCGTGCGAATTACAGAATTGCACGATATATCAACGACAAGCTAAAAGCATTTATGGATGAATTTGAAAAACGTGGCAGTATCATGTAGGACAGGCTCCGCCAAGTCGAGTCAAGATCGCGATAGGGCGTACAGGCCTGCTAACGGCTTCCACTGCGGGCAGTACACTTGTACACTGCAGTCTATCAGTGGTGGAACCTATCGAGGTCGCTTGGGGGCACCGGTGCACTACATTTTGCACCAGGAATATTTGTGCCAAAAACATGAACCTTAGCAATGTAATGGATGATGATGTGCGAACAATTAATTTCATACGGTCTAAAGGACTCAATCACAGGGACTTCAGGGCACTGCTTGATGGTATTAACAGTATGGGGATTTACTCTACCATACCGAGGTAAGGTGGTGAAGTCGAAAAATTCTGGAACGTTTTCTCGCACTTAGAAATGAAACTGCCTTATTTATGGATGTACATGGGAAACCTGTTAGAAGCCTTGGACATGAAACAATATATAAGAATAATGCAACAATTGTGCGAAGTTTCGAACGTAGATTTGAGGATATTAGAGATCTTGAACAACAATTTAAGATATTTGCAATATCTTTTTCAGTGAGTGTCCTGGATATTCCTGCTGAACTACAATTAGAAATACTTGATTTACGAAGCGATATTGAGCTAAAGGATAAGTATCAAAACAGAAAAAGTATTAACCATTTCTATACTTGTTTTCCACGAGAAAGGTTTCCTATACAGTACAATCTTGCTGCAAGAACGTTGTAAATGTTCGGGACAACCTACGTATGCGAAACACTGTTTTGTTTAATGAAGTTTACAAAGTCACGTCACAGAAACAACTAAGTGATGAACAATTGAAAGCATGTTTGCGATTGGCTGGTACTAAAACAATAGCTCCGAGAATTAAATAGCTTCTTACTAACAGAAAACTGCAAAAATCGCAGCGGATCTCTGATGTTTAAGAAAAAGTACTATTATTAGAGAATTGTATTTGAATAACAACGTTTGTACTGTTGTTTTATTTTGTTAATTGAATTGTATAGTAATGAGAAAAAGACAAACAGTATATTAATCTGTATAAAAGTGTATATTTTGTTTTGTTTCATTATTGTGCAAACATGCAAAAATTTGTTTCGTATATAGTTAACTGTACAAAATTGTATAGAGTACTGTTTTTCAGTATAGTGCAATTAACAGTGAAAGCGTGCTTCAATTAAAAGCTGAAATTAATTTACATTCTTATCACAAATTTGGTTCACATACAAGTTCTTAGCTCCGCCACTGTGGAAGCAGCTACCCTTGCCCGCAGCCGTACGTCAGGGCTTGAGGGTTTGTACGTACGCACGAGAGTGTAGTCACTTGACGGTCCCTGATGTAGGACATAGACTAACTTCACCTTCTTTGACTAGAAACTATCTTGAAGAGTGATAAGAAAATCTTCTTATCAAATATAAGACCCCACTTCAAGAACTACAGCAGAATTCACTGGTAAGTTTGGAGAAACAGTGACAATTGACAAGGAATCGAGATTTTTCTGAAATCCTTTTGGCTTACAGCCGATAGAAAATCCTGAAATGTTATAGCTTGAACTGGTAAATCTACAGAACAGCACGGCACTCAGATTCCAGTGAAATTAGGAATCTAACTATTCGTAATGCTGCCTAAGTCAGAATTTTCGAATATACTCTTTGCTTCCATGTATACTGTATGTGCTTGAGGCAGGGTTTAATAAGAAGTGTAAAAGATCTCAATGTACATAAAGAGCTCAGAAGTAAGTTTATTTCATCTGCCGTGACATGTAAAAATTACTTCCTTGTATTTGTTATTGTTTACGAATACAGACTATTATCTTTCTGAGAACAGAGGAATACTCTTTAATGTATAAGGACTTGAAAATTCTAGCGCTCTATATTTCAAATAAGACATATAATAAGAGACATTAACAAATAGTGTAATAATAAATAAGTTTTGCAGCTATGTTTGTTGTATCATGAAAAGATTGTATTCGTGTTTCTAATACTAAACTAATTTACAAAGCTAAGAAATAATATAATTTTGTTATGTGTGTTTAGGTGTGTCTGTCTAAAATTACTATAATTATTGTACCATGCGTCATTCTGAAATTCAAATCGTGGAATAGATATCACGAGCCGCCAGAGCGCACCGTGGCAGTGAACTGCTTTTGCAGCGAAACTACAAACTTGTAACTGCCTTTCTCACTTTCAAGGTTTTTTTAGCACTTTGTGAGCAAGAGTTATACATCCATGTTCATGACTATCAGAGTTTTAACTCGAAGAAAAATTAATCCAACGATTTTCAAATGTTTTCACTACAGCAGAGGTCGTCAGCACAGTGCACCCTCGGGCATGCGACTCTTAGACGCGGATGATAATAATACATTGCACTAGCGTGCATCCGTGGCTGCATTCGGATATGATTTCTCTTTCGCCCTTCTGCACGACGGTGCATATTGCTACACACTCCTTACCCGTTTCAGCGAGTGCTGACGACCACTATCCTACAGTAATGGTTTGCAAACTTGTTGGTCTATGGCTACCATACGCTCTAAATAAATTCCAGCGGCTTCACCATATTAATAAAGAGTCATTTTTCACTTTTGCATGTTTGTCGTTTTAATGCACATTCTTGCACTGTTTGACCCAAAAAGTGATATATGCTTTATATGCAATTTTGTAATGCTGCGGATGGATAAACTGACACTAAAAACATTAATTAGAGTAGAGGTCACTAACACGCGGGTTAATATCGTAGCGAGCGATTATAACCCTATAAAAAATATGTGAACATGAAAACTCCTATTTCCAAGCTAACCGTTGAATAACGGTATGCAATATATTATTATCTGTATGTTTTGAATTTCATTAAATATTACAGCAAAATACATAGGTCATTCCTAAAAAAAAGGGAGATGAAAATTTCAAATAAACATATTAACGAAAAAATCTGAAATTAATTTTATAAGCTTTATTATCCCTCCTCTGAACTACAATATACAGAGTGATTCAAAAGTCCAGCGACATAGACAAACTCCGTTATTAGCGCAGATAGCGAAAAATGGATAAAAAAAGGGGGGAAGGAAGGGGGGGAGGGAAGTTGTATAGCCTATACATACTTTTGAATCTAACGTGCTTGAATTTTCAACGTAGAAAGCTCCGTTCGTTCAGATTGTACACTGGTACGACAATGACAACGAAAATTGTCCTGTTGCTATAGTCTGGATCAGCTTACTTAATACCCTAAGGGTGAAACCTAACCATTTTTCCCCCATTACCACATAAGCTAGTGGATTATGATGATGTTCTAGTTTGTAGGTTGAATTTTGTTTTGCCAACTTCGTTTCGAATTTCGGTACTGAGAAATACTACAACTCCTAGTGATTTTATAACTGTTCTGTTGGCAGCAGTGACACAAGTTGTCGGTAGTTTAAATTCTGAAAATTCAAATTGTTCTAGATTTCTGAGGCGATTACTGGAAGCTAGTGAAATTTAAACATTAATGAATATCAGTAAGGTAAAAGGTATCCCCGTAACATGCCATGAAGGCACTTGGGGGGCATGGAGGTAGAGCCCCATGCTTTCCATGACCTCGGCACTAGAATGAGGTGGTGTGGTCGGCACCACGCTCTGACCGCCTTTTACCCCCGGGAAAGACCCGGTACTCAATTTTATAGAAGGCCGTTCTGAAAGTTTGGCAACGAGAAAAAATCCTGTCACCACCTGGGATCGAACCCCGGACCTTCCAGTCCGTAGCCAGCTGCTCTACCAACTGAGCTACCCGGCCGCCCTTAATGAATATCAGTATTAATATTAATACATAATAGTTATTGCATGTGTTGCTTTGTGTTGTGCTTATAATTCAAGATTATAGTCAGGTAGGCTAAGTGTAAATAAATACATATACTGACTTGGGTAATCGACAGAAATACCATTTCATATTTTAATTAATTTCTTTCGTGTTTAGACTTTTATTACAATAATGGAGTAAATATTCTTAAGCACACATTTCAACGTGGCATTCGTTTTCGGGATTCGTACTAATCATTTCAAATAAAATAAATTTTTAGGTTAGGTCTCGTGAATCTTAAATTGTTTAATCAAAGCAATAAATTTCATGTTGTAAGACAAAATACATTTTAATATTAGATCATACAGTAATCTACTAACTACTAACACAATGTGCGAGAGGTCCAGAAGGAAAATATACTCTTTCACAAATTAGTTAGAAAATACCTCCCAACATAAAGATGAGATGTGATAAATAAGTTACTCGTTACTTGTGAATTAAATTTGTTCAAACTTGATCCAGAATTATTTTAAAAAGTAACAAACAAACAAACAAACAAACAAAACAACACAACATTGTTTACTGGTACTGTTCCTAGTTGCAATATACAGACGTGGACAAATTATTAACAAAATTGACGATTTTTATGATAATTCTGTTTACAAAATTTGGCATTTCAATTTAAACTACAGTTGACAATTTTACATATTTCTATAATTACAATAGATAGAAATATGCAAAAATATCAACTGTAGTTTAAATTGAAGAGTCAAATTTTGTAAAAAATATACAATAAAAATCTTCATATTTTGCTAATAATTTGTAAATATGCAAAAATGTCAACTGCAGTTTAAATTGAGTCAAATTTTGTAAAAATATAAAATAAAAATATTCAGTTTTGCTAATAATTTGGAAATATCCAAAACGTAAACTGTAGTCCAAATTGAAGAGTCAAATTTTGTAAAAATATATAATAAAAGTCTTCAGTTTTGCTAATAATTTGTAAATATGCAAAAATATCAAATGTAGTCCAAATTGAAGAGTCAAATTTTGTAAAAAAAAAAAATATACAATAAAAATCTTAAATTTTGCTAGTAATTTCGAAATACGCAAAAATGTCAACTGTAGTCTAAGCTGAAGAATCATATTTTGTAAAAATATGTAATAAAAATCTTCAATTTTGCTAATAATTTGTCCACGTCTGTATGAGCAAATACTTTTCAAGATTCTCGACTGAGAAGTTTTTTCAATTGTCTCTGTGTCTCAAAATACATTTGAAGGACGAAAATGTTCTTTTGACAGCACATGACATCATAGGTGCAAATTTCATCGCTGCCACTACAGCAGGTACGCAAGTTAACTGACAATTGAAGCTTTCCCCCCTGGAGAATGGAGCACACATTTTTCATTTTTTCAACCCCTAGATTCCTCTGCAATACTCTCTTCAGTTTTAATGTGACGGCATCACCCACGGGTCCTGGTACTTGTTTCTGTAGAAGCGAGTCAATGACACCAATTGCATCTTTCAGTTGTAGCGACGAAGATTCCAGATACTCAGTATATTTTGGAAGGTCACTGAAATGTGCCTTGAGGAAAGCAAGGGAGCCATAGATGTTGTCGCAGCTAAGTACAGATTTTGTCTTAGGGATTGAGGCAGCCTCCTCCACGTCGAGAGTGTTCTTTCCTCTCTCTCTCTCTTTCAAAATTTATTGATATTTCTTTCAAAATAAAAAAAAAGGGCCAGTGGTCAGTTTGTGGATTAATACAATCTCGGATGAAGAAAACTTAGATTTATTCATTGCCATAACAACAAAGTCCATAACTCATTTGTTACTCCACAGAGGGCAGCATTTCCTACGAAAGGTGAAGGTTGCTAAGCATGAACTAGGAACTTAACTCAATTTCTCAAAATTATTCCAGGAGGACTTGGTCCACTCTGATTGTGAACCCCTCATATAACGCAGTAAATACAGGATAACGCTTATCAATAAACCGGGGGAGTGCGGGCCCTTTACCGTCAAGTTAAGTATGACTGGAGCGTTCCGTGGCGAGTGTACTGAACTCTCAGGTAAGCAACTCACTGTGCGTGTTCAGAAGTACAGTCTTGAGTATATGAATTGCATACATACAATAATCATACATTTCGTACTTATGTAATTGATGCGATGTCGACGGAATTTTGCAGTCCGTGCGCCAGACAAGTTTAATGCACCATGTTGGAATACCGCTCTTTAAGTTGTTTTGCCGCCTTAATAATATATGGAGCTGGATCAGTGACACAAAGAAGTACATTGTTATATTTTATCCTTTCCGCCCATAAAAGGCGCACAGCCTTATAAAAAACTTGGACAATAGATGCATGGTTTACCTTTTCCAGTTTCTCTTAGCACAAATTTCTTCCCTACACAGTTCTCGGAAAGTATACCGACCACCACATTTGCCACATATCTACCACCGACGTCTATAGACTCATCAACTGAAACCCATATACTTTCTGATCGTTCACGCTTTCTCGAATTTTGACAATCGTATTCTGGTACGAAATTGGTAAATATTCTTTACATATTGTTGCTTCTAGAATATATTGATTTGTGTATTTTACCAGAAATGATCTAAAGTGGGGATTGTCCAAAGTTCTGAATGGAATGTTTGTGTGTACCAGGTTACATAAAACTACATTGAATTGTAACCCACTATTTGAACTCGACTGGTTTTTGTTTGAATTGCGTTCAACATTTTCCTTGTGTGTTTTACTATTACAGTGTCTTTCAAAATAGTACTTCTTAGTTCGTAATAATCTGAAATTACACACGACACATACAACACTTTCTCCTTCTGTAAGAGTCTAAGTATATCGCGTCCGAATTGTTCCACTAAATTATTTAGTATTGCACTTCGTGAGCGAGTTGTTTTAGGGATTGTAATATGCGTCATTTCACACACGCAACTCTTCAATATGACAGCTAAATACACTCTGAATGTTTCGGGTTCGATGCACGGAACAGTACGGCGAAAGGCGAGAGAGACTTACGTCATACTCTACACCCGTCTGCAAAGTGAATTGCAATCGCCGTATAGGGCCCCACACTCCCGCGGTGTACTTATCAACAATTATTTAGTCCTTTTTAGGTACTAAAGTCCAATTTAGTTTTTTTTAGGTTCAATAGAACGACTCCTACGATCATGATTCGGAAAAGTATTGAAGAAATTAGGAGTTCAGAAGCAAGGAAAAAAATATTTAAAAACCTACAAATTTGGTCCATATTCATTAGGTTATCGCATGATGTGAGAGACCAGATACAATTGGGGAATGTTATTGTTTAGTGCAGCACAAGTTGGCACAGGGTGGTTCACAGAGGTTGCCGGGCAACACCACTGCCGCGTGATTGATTGCTTCCTTGCTCGCTGAAGTGGCACTCCTCAAGCAAGCTTCTGCAAACCACAGTATTAGAACCCAGGGGCGGCCACAATAATTACTCGTGTACAGCCACTTCAAAACTCGAATGCACATTCCGATAGCTACAACTAATATAACATTATGAGAAGAGGGCTTTGAAATTCAAACTGATAATTACAGAGACTCGCTCGTCAGAATCCTGCAAGTATAACTTACACAAACGCTATTATGTCCCCATTTCCACACAAGTTGGATCACTAATTAGTAATTACCAACTGTCGAGTCGTCGTGAAGAGCTGTGATCGATAAACTTCAGTAGGCATCTGAATTACGTAACGTAGTGCTTCAAAAAACTGTAGAATGGTTGTCAATTTTTTGTGATATCTTTTGTAATGAATAAATATGTTATATTTTTGACCTGTTTATGTCTTTATTAGAGACACAAAAGGGAAAAAAATGTATACAGGATTGAAGTGAAATAACCCTACAGATTTTTAGAGCAAATAACTCATGCTGTATGTAACAAAAAAAGTGTAACACCGTATTGGTGGAAAGTCCCTACTTTACTATATAAAAAAAAACTTTTTTCCAAATGTATAACACCCTCTTATTCGGTAACTATTGCGAGTAGGATCGTCATTTTTGTCCATATCGATAGAAAATCTAATACAGAATCATTTATTCCTCTGGCATATTTCAATTGCATGGACGGTTTTTGTGTAACTTTATTTAAAAACCATTCCCCAATATGAAATTTTAGGACGGGGAAATGTTTGTAATTATAATCTCACTCCACTAATACTTACTCAGAAAAGAATAATTAAAATATGCCTTAATAAACCAATTTATTACTCATCCGAGCTTTTGTTCACTGATTTTAAAGTTTTGAAAATTAAACAGATTTATTATAGTGCCTTATTAAATTTCGTACATAAAAATCGTAATAAATTCAAATTGTATCATCGTAAATATGGAACTAAAAGATACGATTTTATACGACTAAAGAAACCAAAGTGTTTCACAAGCACAGCTCTGAGCCATGGTACCTACTTTGGTCCAAGGTCGTACAATAAAATAATTGAAAAATACCAAAATCTGGAAAATTTGAGTATCAGAAATTTCAAAAATAGCGTTAGGAATTTAATTTTTAAAGTTAATTTTATCCTATTTTTTTTCTTGACCCATTTTGTGTCAAATAATTATCTTTGTTTGTGATAAGTATGTGTTTAGATAACTCTCTGAGCACGAGTTTTTACCTCTTCAGGGAAGAATTAAGACTGTATTTTTGTACATGTTATTTACTATCAACAATAAACAATATTTTATTTAGGTTTGGTTCAATCTGTCATCTAGGATGGCATAATCGGATGGGGAGGAGCAACACTTACACTTCCTCCGCTCATATCGGTTCAAAAGCGGATAATTAAAATTCGCTTAAACAAGTCAATTGATTATCCAACAAATTTGATTTATTTAGATTTTAATGTCTTCCAAAATGAACAAATATATAAAGAAATATACATTATTAAAATGTTATTATAAAATTAGTCAAAAATATAAATTTTGTCGATATATTCACGAGCTCTGAGATCAAATGAATTTATCTAAAGTAAAAAAAAAAGTCATCTTACGTGATATGTAAGAAAACCATTTCGCCGTAAAACAGCTGTGGCGAAAATGTGACTCGCGAGCACATTGTGGCTCGCAATGATAGCTATGCATTTCTCTTGCTCCTTCAACCCCCACCCTCTCACTCACTGTAGTCAAACTCCGTTCCATTTGTATTTGTCTCTGACCTGCGAGTGGCGTATCGTCGCAATGTCTCTCTCGAAACCATGTATCTCTACAGAAACGAAAGTTCCAAGTAGGATGGGAGAACGCATTTTTTTGCTGCCAATATGATGAGAATATTAAATGTATGATTTGTTCACAAGTATTGCGAGGAAACGGTTGTATAACATGAAACGGCATTATACTACATGTCACTCGTGAAACATTAAATGGTTAAGTGTTATTATTATTATTATTATTATTATTATTATTATTATTACTATTATTATTATTATTATCTCTGTACGTCGATCCTTTTTCAGCAGATGTACGAATAATGCGGTTAGGTCTTCAATTTAAACTCACAGATTAACAATGTGATGTTAAATGAAAGCTAGATATAATAACTTTAATGTTGAACTTCACGTTCATTTTTTTTATCTGTAATATTCTTTTAACCTTAAAACTAAAGAAGAAAAGGTATTTTACAAACAACTTCAAATTAGTGTAACTTCGAAATTACTGAGAATAGGACCCATGTTTATATGATATTTTTTACTCAAAATGCCTTCCGAAATGTACTCCGTAAATGGTTGTAATTCCTCGTGAATCACCCTGTAGCAATTAAATGTAACAACATACGTTCAATAATACAAAGTGTTCCGAAATAGGTTGTTAATTTCGAATCAAACTAAAGTTTTTCTACATTGTAATGCAATACATATTGGTAGAACTGATGATTGTTCATTGTTGTGTGACTATTTATGATATTTCCGCAAATTTTCAAAGGTACCTCCTTCTGCTTCAATGCACTGTTGCGCTCGGGTGTGAATCGCGCTTGTCGCTCGGGAGAGTTGCTCGTGGCTGTTCTTTATGCCGCATTCAAAATACGGTCGATTAGCGCCTCTCTCGTTTCTACCTCCTTTGATATACCAAATCTTTCATCCAACTCCAAAGACAGTAAATACTCTTCGATCTGGTACCCTTCTGTTCGGAAAACGTCGTTCATATTCAGCGACGACACGCAAGGAACTTTCATTGCACAAACCATAAACGTACACAATATCGGCGTATTCTGCAGTCGAAGATTTATAAGGCATCTTGAAAAACACAACTTAACACTTGCGATAACTGTACCTGTATAACTACTGTACTGAACTGCTGTGAACCGATAAGTGATACTGTGTTTGTATTATGCGCCGGTTCTACAGAGTGATTTATATAGAACTGACACATTTCTTCCATTAATTGTTTCAAAACGAATTGTGCTAGCGACAACTTATTATACCTAAAATGTAGAGGAATTTTGGGAGATTATTTACCTCTATAGCAAATGTTGAAAATGTCTTCCATCATGCATAAGGCACAACTCAACACGTCGTTCCATGTTACTGGCCACTCGTTGGAGGACTCTGTTGTCAATAGCTTGAATCTCTTGTATGATGTTGTGCTTCAGATCGTCCAATGTCTGGGGACGTGTGGCGTAAACCCTGTCTTTTAAGTAACCCCATAGAAAGAAGTCCGGCGTTGTCAAATCCGGAGATTTCGGTGGCCACAGATTCCTGGAAATTATTCGGTCGTCAAAGAAACTTGCAATTAGTTCCATGGATTCATTTGATGTATGGCATGTAGCGCCATCTTGCTGAAAATATCCTTGACTCAGCTCTACATCGTCCAGTTGCTCAAGAAACTCCATGAAAATCAGTCGGTACTCTGCAGTGTTCACAGTCTGATTAAAAAAAATTGGCCCCACTATTCTCTGTGCGGATATTGC
Organism: Periplaneta americana; assembly: GCF_040183065.1. NCBI lineage: Eukaryota > Metazoa > Arthropoda > Insecta > Blattodea > Blattidae > Periplaneta > Periplaneta americana. The sequence goes on from NC_091123.1 coordinate 161,384,149, forward strand.
GCACCAAACTCTGATTTTAACCGGGTGCATAGGTGCTTCATGGATGGCATGTGGATTTTCGATGGCCCAATGGCGTGAGTTCACATAACCGGATAAATGGAACCATGCTTCATCTGTGAACCATGTGATGAACAATATGGCAGGATTTTGCACAATGAACGTCTGAAACCAACGACAATAATTCAATCTTTTATCCTTATCTGGTTCCTGAATTCGTAATCCAGAATTGCTTCACAAGGAAGAGTCGTTGAATTATTGTGTACTGCATTTTCACGTTGACACAAAATGTCGAAAACAGCTGCCAACAATAGAAATAAAACATAAACATCTGCGTATCTAGTGCTGCCAACAATAGGAATAAAACATAAACATCTGCGCATCTAGTGACAAGGAATCGAAACTCCAGAACATTCTGCTTAATTTGGTGCTAAAATTAGGTCATTGAATGAATTTCCAACGGAATAATTAAAGAAAGAAATGTGTCAGTTCTATATAAATCACTCTGTATGTCATTAAATCAAACAAGGGCAGGCGATTGGATATTTCTAATGCCCCACCACCCGGGTTGTTTCTCTTATCTACATGGCTCATAATGCAGATTCCAATGTTACGTCATTCATTGCGATCAGTGACCTTGTCTCACGTTCTCACGTTAGCAGCATATGGTAACGTCTGATTCACATTGGGACGAGAAGTTTCACCAAAAAAATGCATCTAGCTCCGCCATCGTTTGAAAACGGAGCTATGTTCATATGAACTTTTTCACTCAAAATGGTCTAAGATATCGTATGCTAAATTTTTTACCTTTCCTCGTGAATCATCCTTTATAGGGAGTATCAAAACTCTATGTAAAACTTCAGGAATGAATTGCTCAACTAGAGAGAAGAAAAAAAAAAGTATATTAGAACATGGATCCAGAATTGCATAATTAAAGAGTTATCACATTTACCAGTTGGGGCGCTCTGTTCACGTATCAGATGAAATGTTCTATATGACCTTACCCTACCTCCGCTCGTCTTCGCGTTGAGTGCCGAACATGATGAAAAATGCCCGGTGTAGTGCGTACTGTCTGATTGGCTGCCACAATGCATGCACGGGGAGTTAGTCATCACTCATAGCAGTCGAATACGCCAAAGAATTTAAGGGTGCTATTCATAGATATTTCGCTAGCCCGCGCTACGAGCGTTCTAAACTAGCCCCGGCTATCGACTGATTACTTGTACAGGATTCATATCATATCATATCATATCATATCATATCATATCATATCATATCATATCATATCATATCATATCATATCATATCATATCATATCTCATATCATATATCATATATCATATCATATCATATATCATATCATATCATATATCATATCATATCATATATCATATCATATTATATATCATATCATATATATCATATCATATCATATCATATCATATCATATCATATCATATCATATCATATCATATCATATCATATCATATCATATATCATATCATATCGCTACCACTGGTTTATGAATATGAACAACGTTAGTTCGCTGATCATCCACCGGAAGCCTGCGCTAAGAATGTCTATGAATACGGCCCTAAGTGTCTCCGAAGGCAAAAGTCCAGGCGGTTTAAATCAGGAGAGCCAAGCAATTTGTTCCACCTCTACCAATCCAGCTCCCAGGATAATGTGCCTCAAGGTGCCTGAGACTACGGTGAAGAGGTATTCAGGTCAAAAGTAATTTAATTCGCAACATGATTACTCTTGTAACAATTTTAGTCCAGCGATCAAAGCATATCGGCATGCATTAACATTAATAAAAGTCCGGAAAAATCTGTAATAATGCATTTTCGGACACATATTGTAATACACCTTTTTTCTTTTCTCTATATGAGGAATCTACTCCTGAAGTTTTGCCGTCGAGTTTTGATACACGCGGTGTAACCGCTCGCGGACGTCATTTCCAAAATCTGTTAAAAGTGCTCAGTGCCTTTCCGAACACTCTATATTATAATGATAGAAGCTCGAAATGGTTAAAATTCAGCGGAATCCTACACTCCACTGTTGGGTTGCTACATAACCAAAAAAATGTTTAAAATAAAGTATGAAATTGCATAAGAGGTACAGGAGTGGTATTAAATCTTTTTCTCCTGTTTTTATTCTTTATTTTGCTAGCAGCGGTTCAAATATCACATCTTTATTGCTGGTTTGCAGGACCCAGTGCTTGCAAATATATTTATTGCTTTAGAGATGAAACCATGCTAACTGGCTTAATATTAAAACCACTGGAGCTGAAATGTAATTTAATTAAAATGTCTAATAAACTTATGCTCATAGTTTATTAAATTTCTGTTATAGCAGTTGGTGTGTTGTTATGTTGTAGGATACGGAATCAATTTAGTGCAGTGCCTTATAGAAATAATTTTAAAGGAATTCTTCGCCCACACAACATCAAGAGCTCCGTTTAACTTCTCTCAGTCCGTTGAATGCTCAGAGGGAGAACCATTACGGGTTGCATGGCGTGCCTTATATTATTAATTTTCCAGAAAAAGTTTAGTAAAATTTTTACGCTCCCAATTACCATTACCAGTTGGAAGAGAAGGCCTCATGGCCTTAACGCTACCAATGAAAGAATGAATGAATGAATGAATGAATGAATGAATGAATGAATGAATGAATGAATGAATGAATAAATAAATAGGTAAATAAGTAAATAAATAAATGAATAAATAAATTAATAAACTGATAAATAAATAAATGAGTAAATAAATAAATGAATGAATAAATAAATTAATTAATAAACTGATAAATAAATAAATGAGTAAATAAATAAATGAATAAATAAATAAATGAATGAATAAATAAATTAATTAATAAACTGATAAATAAATAAATGAGTAAATAAATAATGAATAAATAAATAAATGAATAAATAAATTAATTAATTAATAAACTGATAAATAAATAAATGAGTAAATAAATAAATGAATAAATAAATAAATAAATGAATAAATAAATAAATGACTAAGTAAATAAATAAATAAGTAAATAAATAAATAAATAAGTGAATAAAATAAATAAATAAGTAAATAAATAAATGAATAAATAAATGAATAAATGAATAAATAAATAAGTAAATAAATAAATGAATAAAAGAATAAATGAATAAATAAATAAATAAGTAAATAAATAATTAATTAAATAAATATATAGATAAATTAATGAATGAATAACTAAATGAATAAATGAATAACAAAATAAATAAATAAGCAAATAAATAAATGAATAAATAAATAAATAAATCAATAAGTAAATAAATAAATTACTAAATAAATAAATACATACATAAATAAATAAGTAAGTAAATAAATAAAAGAATAAATAAATTGATAAATAAATAAATGAATAAATAAATAAATGAATGAGTAAATGAATAAATAAATAAATGAATAAATAAATAATTGAGGAAATAAATAAATGAATAAATAAATGAATAAATTAATTAATGAATAAGTAAATGAATAAATAAATATATAAACAAATAAACACACAAACAAAAAAAAAATACTCTCTTTGTTCCGAAATATTATATAGAAATATGCAATTAATTCCGTTCCAAAATATGGTATATATTTGTTAAAGTCCTCAGTAATATAATGTAACTGTAATATGTGTCCTAGATACTTGTTTATTTGATAAATTATCATAAGAAAAATATAAAAATTAGGTACATTTCATTCTGTGTGATGTCAAATTAATAAAATAAAAAAAACAAACATTGTTTTGAGAGATACAAATTAACATAAAAACTGCAATAAATTACAATCCGTTTTTGTACGACTGTTGAGCCTTAAATGTTCTATTCAAAATTGACTGGATTGCTGTTACATTTTCTGCAACAGGAACACCACTGCAGGTGCCCATTTGATTTCTGTTCATAATGAACTATTTAAATATTATAATTTGATGCACTACAGAAGACTAGAAACATTCACAACTGCACTGTCTGATAGTCCCTTCACTAGTGAACAGAATACCACACCGCGAAACATTTCGTGCGCGCATGCGCAATAATCAAACTTGTTTTGTTTGTTACTATACCATACTTTGGAACGGAAAGAGTAAAAATTACATGCCTCTATTAAGAGTTAAATAGGCCCTTCCGGTAGATCAGTCCCATAACGTGATTTTATCATTCCGAGGATTCAAGATCACCCTAACTTGGACTGCAGTGATATTTGAGATGGGTAAGACCTTCAATATCTTATACTTACTTATAAATGGCTTTTAGAGAACCCGGAGTTTCATTGCCGCCCTCACATAAGCCCGCCATCGGTCTCTATCCTGAGCAAGATTAATCCAGTCTCTAGCATCAAATCCCACCTCCCTCAAATCCACTTTAATATTATCTTCCCCCTACGTCTCGGCCTCCACAAATGTCATTTCTCCTGAGGTTTTCCGACTAACATTCTATATGCATTTCTGTATTCACCTATATGTGCTACATGCCTTACCCATCTCAAACGTCAGGATTTGATATTCCTAATTATATTAGGTGAAGAATACAATGCGTGCAGTTCTGTATTGTGTAATTTTCTCCATTCTCCAGTAACTTCATCTCTCTTAGCCCTAAATATTTTCCTAAGTACCTTAGGGTGCTATTCGTAGACATTTCACTAGCCCGCGCTACGGGCGTGCTAAACTAGCCCCGACTATCGACTGGTTATATGTAAAGGATTGATATCATATCATATCATATCATATCATATCATATCATATCATATCATATCATATCATATCATATCATATCATATCATATATCATATCATCATATATCATATATATACGAGTATATATTAAGCATTTTCTTACTGCGTCGAGTAGGATTAATTTTTACTTAGTTCATAAAAAAATGTCTCTCTTCTTAATTTTTACAATGAACTGTCTAGCTTTTATTAGTCTGTTAATCTTTTAGTACTTTGATTTTTATTGTATTTGTAAATTCAATATTAATTGTAATTATAATTGTAATTGTATTCTTAATATTGTAGTTGTAATCCCCTGGTAGAGGGGAAGAGAAGGCCTGATGGCCTTATCTCTACCAGGTTAAATAAATATCATATATCATATCATATCATATCATATCATATCATATCATATCATATCATATCATATCATATCATATCATATCATATCATATATCATATCATATATCATATCATATCATATCATATATCATATATCATATCGCATCATATCATATCATATCATATCATATCATATCATATCATATCATATCATATCATATCATATCATATCATATCATATCATATCATATCATATCATATCATATCATATCGCTAACACTGGTCTATGAATACGAAAAATGTTAGTTTGATGATCATCCCCCGAAAGCCCGCGTTAAGAATGTCTATGAATACGGCTCTTATTCTGTAACATTCTTAATCTCTGTTTTATAAATTCTAACTTCTAGTTTTTTTGAGAGCAGACTGAACCGAATAACAGCAAGTATTTCCCATATTTATTCTGTGTTTAATTTTCTCTCGAGTGTCATTCATATTTGTTACTGTTGCTCCAAGGTATGGAAAAAAAGGTAAGTGATGCGAGACGAAAGGTACGAAGGAATAGACGAGTTCAAGATCTAAAAGAGATGGAGAGTCACTTCAGTCTATATACAAAAATGGAAATGTCCCCGATATCTATTACCGATTCATTGGCACGAAATCAACGAAGTCTTACTTAGAGTTTCGATAGCTCAGAAACGGAGCTGTTTATAAGCGAAAGGCCATCCTAGGAATAAAGTAATTCTATTACTTGAACTGGTTGGTGCTTCGCGTCTCCTCCCTACGTGCACCATTTGGTTCAATTCTATTTTCCTCTTTTTCCTTTAAATCATGCAAACCTTCTGGCTGGGTCGTCATGCTTGTAGCGAGACAGTGGCCAACGAGGTTGGAGAGCACATTAATATTTAATCAGTGACAAGACAATTTGCGAGAATGAAAGATCGTACAGAACAGCGACGAGACCTGGCATGTGAGCTGTGCGAGAGGGGAAAGAAATGCCAGAAAGAGTATTTGTTTCATTATGGCTAATATCATATGAATCTAACGACACAGAAGTTAATCTCAGACTAAAACCTATCTTCCCCTCCATACCCATTGCTTATACAGCCACGGCATATGGTAATGTTACAGGACAGGTCTCTTGCCTCCTCTACTCTGTGCAATCAAACGTTGCCAGGAATCATGTACTCCAGTCTTGCGATGCTAATTAGTAATTTCGAGCGAGAGCTCTTTTATGCCCGCTGCGCGCGGAGCCCTTTTACCTGTAAACATTGCTAAAGGATGTACAGATCTTAGAACACAGCGCATCATGACGGAACGGAAGCGCTTAAAGCTTTCAAGGAAGAGTGGAAGATACAATATTTATGCTTCGAACATGGTGATGAAGTCCAGTGTTTGTTGTGTAAAAAAAATATCATTTGCAAAGAAAGCAATATAAAACGGCATTATGGGACGCAACATGAAAAAAATATATATAGGCATTATTCAGGAGAAGACAGAAATAAATTGATTTCGGAATTGACATCGAAGGTAAATTAATTTACATTTGGGTCAGTAGATTGTATCTAGATTCCTTTTATTTCTTTATTTTAAATGTACTGTCGATGTTTTATTTGTTGCTTGTTTCTGGATATTTACTTTTATTAGACTACGTGTTTCTTTAATTTAGGAATAATCTTTTATCTTTGATTGCACTTTAACTTATGCTATTACTGAGTCCAAAAAGCTAATTCACTTTTATTCCAATAACTATTTTCAAGATTTTGAGCAAATATGAACTAAACATTTTCAAACTTTGATGCAGGAGCTTTTTTAGTAACGTCAATATAAAATATACTTACAAATATAATTTCAAAACTATTAGACCTAATTGCACCAAATTTTTACAGATATTATTATAGATCTGTTTACATAGTTTAAATTTCACAAATTTTGGCCGAAAATTGTGGAAGTTTCAAAATCATACATATCCTCTTAAATGATTGACCCCAAAAATTACGATGGCTCTCAATATCTTAATTTAATCAATTTGTTTTTTCATGTTACGTGCATCTCACAAATCACTAAGAAAACTCATTACATAATCTCGACTGGATAGTAAGGACTACATTTTTCACAATCACACAATCAATATACTCTATTTCAATCATATTGTCATTATTATTTTTTCAACAAATACTCAAAAATACTTAGACATCACACACGTCGAGCAGGTAGACCCTATTAGTTTCTCCTAACCAATGAAGTGAAGTATTTACATAATAAATAATTGCTTTTAACAAGAAAATGGTTTACATACAATTAACTTTTCCTATTTCTCTTTTGGTTCCTAAAAAACCCTTCCTTTTGCGATTTGTTTATATATGTACATGTATATTAAACAACTGAATAATTAGCCCTATTACATAGCCAGAAATTTAGTAACGCAAGTTATTGTAATAATTGGTGCCTTTATTCGCTGCATGTGCATGTACATCCCTGTGTCTACGTTAGGACGCTATGTAGTGGATGCGCTATGCGCTCGTGATCAAGGTCGAGCTCTTCTACCATGATTGGGAGCTAATATCGTCTCATCCCTGAATTGTACTCGGTTCAGAGGAACTTTCACTAACATATGCTTTCCTAAAATCATTAGGCTATACAAATATTAGCACTACCCGAAAGCCACAAAAAATCGCTAATGCGAGTACAAAAATAAGGGTTATTGTAAACGTCTGTCAAGCTTCTTTCTATGACTTAACAAAAGATAAATCAAGAATAATTGCTGCGGAAATGGAATATTTAAGACAGTCGTCGGTAGAACGTCAACGTAGGTGATGTCATATGAAACGCAGCCGGCCTTGCAAGATGAGGGATGGTAGAAAGCAGTAAGCTGGGGTGAAGAGACAGGGACCCTCGCCCGTATTGTCTGGAAATAATTAACCGAACTTAAGGCTCATTCACAATGAAAATTAAACATAACAAAAAGAACTGTTAACTTAAGAATATGAACGTTGCGGTAAGATCAGGAAGTCATACCATCATTCACGATGGGAACATAAACATAACAGCAAACATACTTGGTAACCATGGAAACATAACAACGACGCCATTTCCTCATATTCTGTCCATGAGTAGAAATACAGCTTAATCTCTGACAAGAAGGCATAAACTGTTATTCTTCAAATATTTCATATCCTGAATTTTCTGTACACATTTCACTTTAAGACTTTGTATCTCAAAATAAACGTAAATGGAGATGTACCATTATTAAAATGACGTCTTTAAGAAAGTAATAAACGAAATATTGACGTGAGTAAGAGGTCATTTAGGCCGGGATTACGATCGACGTTCGTTTACGTTACGTTATGTTGCGTTCATCTGTACGTTGAATTTCTACCGAACGTTCAGAGGCTGTGTATTATGATCGACGTTCGTGACAACTACCACGCTCTGCCGGCTATAATGAGTACTGAAATGCACACGTCAGTCAGTCAGCTGATTATGACAAACATTGAATTTTATGGTAACTTTGAGACAAATAAAATAGGCCTACCGGTATTACAAAAATATTTTACGACAGAATAATATAGAATGACGATAATAATAATAATAATAATAATAATAATAATAATAATAATAATAATAATAATAATAATAATAATAATAATAATAATAATAATAATAAAACCATATACCGGTACTTGGGAAGACTGTTGTACCTTGAAACACTTTTCACCTTTTTTTAATTTTGAGAAATGAAATATTTTAAATGAAAAATGCTTGAAATAATTATTGAAGTTTCCTTTACAACTTTACTTTACAAGATTTTATTTCTTGGTTTTGTGTTAGAAAATATATATCAATGAACGAAATGTTTACTTCTGGTACTAAAAAAAATTGTTTCGTCCACAGAACTCACACTTTGCAATAATTTTTGCTGCTACCTAGAGGACTCAAACTGAAATAGATTGTACAGTTTGAGTCCTCTAGGTAGCAGCAAAAATTAAAAAAACAAAAAATGTTCAAAGCTATACTATGCTGAAGGTACAACAGTCTTCCCTACTAAATACATAGCTGGACTAGTGCGAATTACGAATATATTGTTTGTGAGGTAAAAGCCCCTTTATTTCGGGTTGAAATAAAATAACGTATCTAAAATAATGTAAATAAATTATTAAAAATATATAAAAAAGAATAAGATTAACCGGGGCTCGAACCAGAGCCCATCTATACCACGACCAGTCTCTTGACCATTACGCTACGGAGAGATTCAAAATGCAATTGTTGAATTAGGTCTTATGAAGGCTTTCATGTTTGCTGCCTATAATGTTTAATTTTGGTAATTTCATAGAAGACGGGCACTTGGTTGAATATAGTACGTATTACCAACTTTTTTATTTAAGAGTTAAATGTTAGTGATCTTTTAGCGACTTTTACATGTTAGTTCTAGGTTTTTTATACTAGATGTCGCCGTGATTTTCTTTTAATTTGATTGGTTATAGTTTTCATTTGTTCTAGAATTTTCGTTAATTTTGAATGGATAATGACGTTATCAGTTGTTCTTGGTTGTTTGACGTGAGTGGTGTTATGTTGTGTCTGATGGCTAAAGCTATTGAAAGTTTGTCATTTTATGATTTTCTTTCGATTTGATTGGTTATAGTTGTAATTTATTGTAGAATTTTCATTAATTTTGAATGGATAATGACGTCAGTTGTTCCTGGTTGTTTGGCGTGAGTGATGTTACATTGTAGATTTGTCTGCATTTGTCGAATGCGCATCATCATGCTTACGAAAAGGCACTTTTCAGTGCCAATAATTTATTTTGTGTGCACAAGGTTGGAATTTTGAAGTAAGAGGGAAAGGAAGGAATCCGTGTTCTAAAATTATTGATTAAATTTTCTGTCGATTTTGGTTTAGTTCTTTCGCTGGTGATTAAGGATTGTGTTGAATGTTGAGGAGAAAACTGTTTTTTTCTGTGGTTTAAAGAAATTACTTATTGAATTTTCTGTAGATGTTATGGTGTAATAAGTGTTCGAAGAGAATTTCATTTAGTGTAAAGACGTGGTTTATTTATGCAAAGTTGACTGTACGACAAAGTGTTGCTTGCATGGTTTAAGTTTAGATTGCTTTAAAGCCTGTGTCATTTATACTGCAAGTGAAGTGGTTGTCGATGAAGACGTCAATGAGAATTGAATTTTATTTGATAAGGTGATAAATTATTATGTTTTGTTCTGTGTTTTTGTGATTTTTGGGGGTAAAGTGCGGACGAAAACTACCAGAAAAGTACTACCAACTATGAAGTTCGAATGCCACGAAACGCCAAAAAAAATCAAAGGAAAAAAAATTAAATATATTTTCATTTTTTGGAGTGCTTGTTCTTCTTTAAAAATACGAATATATATTTGATTTTTCATCTTTGATTTTGCGATGTTTGGTGACATTTGGACTTCATAGTTGGCAGAACGTTTTTGGTAGTTTTCATCAGCCATGTTGGATTTTGCCCGTCTTCTAGGAAATTACCTTAATTTTAAACAAAATGTGTTTTATGCCATATAGAGGAAATATATTCATGTGACGTGACATATTCAATCAAAGATCGTTTCTCGTATTACGTAATTTTTAATTAATATGATTTCAATTAATATTTCAGTAGCAATATGGCGCATCTACAACGAAAGAAGAGGTGAAAACATATGAAGGGCTTCTGATTCGTGATTGGTTGACGTTCAGCTTGCGTTTCTTTGCGTTTGTGAAAGCTTGACCTTGACAATGTTGAAATAACGCCGTCAAGCGCTCGTTCATTCTAAAGTTGATCGTAATGAAATAGACGGAGCTTGTATTTGTCGAACTTCTACGTACTTCACCGCAACGTAACGTAACTCAAACGAACGTCGATCGTAATCCCGGCCTTAGTCCATTAACGTCGTTATGTCAGTCTTTATGTTGATGCATTTGCACCGAGTTCTCACAGTATACTACATGAAGTTTGTGGTTTCATTGTTTGCACGCAGAATATACATCCTGAAGCTTAACATAAACAATTGTGCAGAATTACAAACACCCTAGCAAGTAATTCATTATGTATAATGAAGACAGTGCATAATAAGTTCTGTACAAGTAACAAGTACACGCAAATTTGAAATAAACTCAATTACAAAGCAGATAAATGTAATCGGTAATTGTATCTTTGTCATACATTTGCATGAACTCTGATTATGTAAATGTAAAGCTTAATCTCTGGGGAAATAATCATATTTCCACATTGTTCTAATACAGACAGCTCCCAGCTGTGTTCATCCCGTGAAAATCCAAGCTTCCAGCTGTTACAACATTATGCCCGATTATCACAATTGACATCAAAATGAATACAATACTTTACCAAAAAAATATGTTTGTTTATCTTTACCAAATTGTTCTCCTCTGTACAAACATCCGGGAGCGTTAAATTAAAAGCGAGATAAAAATCAACGCAAAAGCTTACTTCTGTCAGTAGATTTATTTCCGAAAATAAAGGCACTATTGCTGATCGTATCCAGACCTATGGTTACAATATGAGTGCTGTCTGAAGTGATAAGAATAGAACAGAAGTAGACGAGCCTTAGTTGATACGTAAAAATATAACAACAATATTTGGCAATGATACCGACAATGAGGAAAGAATAAGTTTTCGTCATCATTCACAGGGTTCTGCCCAAGGGCAGTTTTTTCACTGCAAACCCAGCATTCTCCAGTCTTTCCTATTTTCTGACTTCCTCTTAGTCTCCGCATATGATGCGTAGGGGAGAGTCGGGTAGTATCGGACATCGGGTAATATCGGACAGTGAGTTTCTTTCATCTACCACACGATGATAGTACCTGATTGACATGGTTACGATTCTGTGATGTCGCATAGAGAAACGTAACCATGTCATTCAGGTACTACCATATGGTGGTAGATGAAAGAAACGCACTGTCCGATATTACCCGATGTCCGATACTAACCGACTCTCCCCTATATCTTAATGCCGTCTATCATCTGATGTCTTCTTCTGCTCCGAACTCTTCCCCCGTTCACCATTCCTTCCGGTGCATCCTTCAGTAGGAAGATTCTTCTCAATCAGTGACCCAACCAATTCCCTTTTCTCTTCCTGATCAGTATCAATATAATTCTTTCTTCACCCACTCTTTCCAGCACAGCTTCGTTTCTTATTCTGTCTGTCCATTTCACACGCTCCATCCTTCTCCATATCCACATTTCAAATGCTTATAGTCGTTTCTCTTCACTTCGCCGTAATGTCCATGTTTCTGAGATATACAATGCTACACTCCACACAAAGCACTTCAGTAGTCTATTCCTTAGTTCTTTCACCAGAGGTCCGCAGAAGATGCTTCTTTTTCTATTAAAAGCTTCCTTTGTCATTGCTATCCTCCTCTTGATTTCCTGACAGCAGCTCTTCTCAAACTTAAAAATTGCTCAGATTTAAAAATTTCCCGAAACATCACTGCAATTCAAAATATCCACTTCCTAGATCATTTTGTGCTAGGTTTATTTCAGTGTTCGGCTGGACACACAAAAATATGAAGCACGTTAATGTAAAGCGCGCTCCCGATTGACGGACCATCATTTATTTCAGCAATTACAAATTGGAACTTATGATGGAGAAACAGATTTCACTAAAGGCCATTCACAATGAAAATTAAACATAACCGTAACATAAACACAGAAGTTTGCGCCCAGGCTACCAAATGGGATCATTCACAATGATTCACATAAGCATTGACATAAACATTGCCGTAAGACGTTAACATGAAAGTTTGCAAACTCCAAACTTTCATGCTTATGCTTACGTGATTTGCAAACAGAACACAATCGTGGAGCGCTGATGTATACGACAGAATATGAGGAAATATTGTGCGGTAAATGTCTAATACAGGGGGACATTGGAGGTAAAGGGGGACATTGGAGGTAAATCACTATTCAGATAAAGAATTTCCATATAGGATTGATAAATCCAAGGCACTGACATTCAAAGATACCTAACCTCACTAATCGATCATGTTCGTTCGTGCGCAGGTTGTCATAGTGAGGGTGAGTTGTGTTGTAGATGCGCTCCCTGATCGACATCTCGCAGCGAGTACGTTTTAAACTATTCGAAACAACAATCATGTTCGCGTCCATTCTTTCACTTTTCAATCAATTAATATTCCATTTCGACTTATTGTATACTAGCCGTACCCGTGCGCTCCGCTGCACCCGTTAGAAATCAATATAAAGTAATTAGCCTACATAATTAAAATAGCACATTTGATCCAGGGAACATTCGTGTTTGATAGAAGGATAAAGCGTTTATTATGTTACTTACTTTAAATTGTATTAAAAAGATTAAAATGCGATCATTTTGATCCAGAGACCACTCATTTGGTCATAAAAATTATTTTAGGAAATACAGGAAATGAATGCCTATCAAGTTTTCTGTGCATAAGAAGCTATTTTAATCTTACCTGTCCTCGATTCACTCAGAAGTTACTGTAATAACATTATAGCATTATGTCCACTTAGAGAAACTACACTTTCCAATGGTGAATTAATCATTAATTATACAAATCCGTTAATTTAATAAATATGGGAAATGCGTGTTATTATTCGGTTGAGAAGCTCTTATCATCCAGTCTGCTGTCCAAAAATCTGAAAGTTAGAATTTATAAAACAGTTATATTACCGGTTGTTCTGTATGGTTCTGAAACTTGGACTTTCACTCTGAGAGAGGAACATAGGTTAAGGGTGTTTGAGAATAAGGTGCTTAGGAAAATATTTGGGGCTAAGCGGGATGAAGTTACAGGAGAATGGAGAAAGTTACACAACACAGAACTGCACGCATTGTATTCTTCACCTGACATAATTAGGAACATTAAATCCAGACGTTTGAGATGGGCAGGGCATGTAGCACGTATGGGCGAATGCAGAAATGCATATAGAGTGCTAGTTGGGAGACCGGAGGGAAAAAGACCTTTAGGGAGGCCGAGACGTAGATGGGAGGATAATATTAAAATGGATTTGAGGGAGGTGGGGTATGATGATAGAGACTGGATTAATCTTGCACAGGATAGGGACCGCTGGCGGGCTTATGTGAGGGCGGCAATGAACCTTCGGGTTCCTTAAAAGCCATTTGTAAGTAAGTAACAAATCGGTTAATTTAGCTTCATACAAACTTCATACAAACACAGAAACATTCTCTGTAGACTACCGTATGTTTCATAGCTTTCGATTGTTGTTGTCCAAGGCCCCTTATAGACGAAGTCATTTGTTTTTTTTATTTCATTACACAGCCTTAGATGGCATTGTTATTGCAATTTTGAAACTCATTTATCCCATTAAATATCAGTCCTATCAAAATTTTGCATGGAATAAAACTTATTGGAAATTAGGTTTAAAGAAACTTTTGTTATGTAATATTTTTAATGAAAATTAATAATAAGGGAGATATTTTGATTTATTTAATTCAAGCCTTCTTATAATCCCCCTTTTAAATAAAATATTTTGAATGCCATATAGCCTAAATTGTAAGTTACAACAAACTTAATTTATATTCCAATTTTCATATAAATCGGTTCAACCATTATCGCGTGAAAAGGTACCAAACATCCAGACAGACAGACATATAAACAAAAATTTCAAAAAAGCGATTTTCGGTTTCAGGGCGGTTAATTATATATGTTAGGACCAATTATTTTTGGAAAATCGAAAATTACCAGAAAAATTTCGGCTACAGATTTATTATTAGTATAGATATAGATATAGATAGGCTAGTTAAAACAAATTGTAATTTATAATAATGAAAGGGAAACTAAGTGTGCGCGGCAGGCCTTTGAAAAGTGAAAGCTCCGTTACAGACACAGCTTTTGAATCGGATTCACAATTGGAGTCTGACTAGTGTAACCCGGCCTAGCGAGCTGCTCGCATAGTGATGACGTCTCCCCCTCCATGGCCACGTGAGTATTGGAAAAGTTGAAGGTCTTTTTGTAGTTTGTCGACCTATAATAGTCAGTCAGTGTTGCCAATAATACAGTACATAAATATACTCGCATTACAAAATTCAAAATTTCATCCCCCCTCTAACGGTTGTGAAAAAACATGTGTTTCGTAGTTTTCCATAACTTCGTAAAAGTGGAGCTACCGCGTTTTTGCAGGGAGCCCTTCAATTGCTATACATTTTAAAATCAGACACTAAATGTTGGGAATGTGTAGATAAGAAAAATTTTCTTAAAAAAAAAGTAGGTAATACAAACTGTAATTTGCATGAAGTTCTTCAAATATATTTAAAGAATTTGTTTATGGTATACATGCATAAGTTTAATATTTTTAGCCTTGTTATATGAACTTAACATCAAGGTAGGGTGAAACGAAAAGAATTCGTATAAAGTTTAATTACTTCCAACGGCAGAAAGTTTCCAACATGTATATTACATTCGTGGTAGTAATTCAGTGAAGAATGGAACGGAGGCCTCGAAACGAACTTTGTGAGCGTGGGGAAGGAATGCGACGTGTTTTACCTCCGAGCAGCCTCTAAAACTTGAGAGGTCTCGACAACTGAAAATAATATTCAATTCATATCTAGATTCAAGTTTTAAACTCAATTTCCTGTTTAGACAAATAAAATAGAGAGCGAAGGCGGTGTTGGTTGCTGTGTTAAAGGCGACGTATTTTTTGTTCCGTTAAAAATAAAACGATTTGACATAAATGAAATCGCAGTACGGACTGTAACCTCCCAAGCATGTCTATTGATAGTAAAAGTTCCACATTTCACTTTTTGAATAGTTGAGGCTATTTGTCTGCATTCTTCTTGTGGAACAAATACAATAAGTTATTATCAAAGCTCGGAACTTGGGGACTTTTGTATCGTGCGCATGGGTAGGTCTACGTTACAGGTATAACGTATACAAAGCTCACACTGAAAGTGCTCAGGGACAGTCGTATGTACGAAGAAAGTGGTCACGTCGAACGACAAGACGGATGACGAAACTGTGTCATGTCGAAGCCAATGACATTCAGAGAATTACAGGTAAACGGTCTGTTTGAGAAATTAGAAAGTACGTGTTATTCAAATGAGTATTATAGGCTATAAGTTTGAAAATACATTTCTTAAATTTTAGGTACAGAATTTCATGGAGAAATTCGAAGGAGATACATTATTTTCTTCGAATGGATAATTTATATTGTGTAAGTTGTGCCACACACAAACTAGAGGCTGGAAACGGGCATTCATTGAAAGACATAGCAGTACCTTAAATTGGTGGAAGATTTGTCCTTAGTCATGGATCAAGTCATAGAGGCCCTGGTTTAGTAGTGACACACAAATTGAAAACTATTTTCTAGAAAAAAAATTGGATATACTTAGCTACTTGTCTCAGATACGAGATCAGCTAGCAACTGCTGAAAATCTAACAAAAAACAGTAACAGTGAAAACATTCAGCATTTTAAGTTTGTTCTCGTCACTTCATGTGACGCGGAAATAAGTTTTTTTTTTTCGTTTCAAATCACGTTTAACTAACAGGCGAAGAAGTTATGAGCTTGAAAATCTTCGATTGTAAGTAGTCATACACTGCAATGAAAATGTACAGAGCAGAACAGTAAATTTGACATATTGCTCATGTTTATTTTTATTATATATAATATATAATTAACGACAATATAGTAGAGCAAGTAAGAGATTTTAAATACCTGGGCTGTGAAATTGGAAACACAAGAGAATTAGATCAACAAAGAAAATTACAAAATTTTAACCAAATATGTGGAACGATTAAAAGAACCCTATTAAACAAAACTAGGAAAGAAACCATTTGAAGTTTTACAAAGTCTTGGCAGTCCCATCTCTCTTGTATGGCTCAGAATGCTGGACCCTAACAGAAAACCAAAAGCACAAAATAGAAGTATCAGAAATGAGATTTTTGAGATCGGTAGCTGGATACAGAAGAACAGACACACAATATAATGAAACGATAAGAGACGAACTGAATATATTCAACTTAAATAATAAAATAAAAGAATATCAAGAAAAATATTATGAACACGTACAAAGAATGCCAGAATACCGTATTCCTAAAAAGATTCTAGAGTACAAACCCAAAGGCAAGAGAGACAGAGGAAGGCCTACGAAGAGATGGAGAGATCAATTTCTTTGAGAGGACGGAACAGGTCGAAAGGCCTAATCCCTGATGATGATGATGATGATGATGATGATGATGATGATGATGATATATAATATCTGCTATAAAATTAGGTGTTTCAATCTATCATAATGCTATCAATATGTTGTTCAGCCAGAAACCACTTTCTAGCAGACCTGGCAGTACCGCCGTGCTGGAAGCGGAAGTTTGTTGACATTGAAGTCCGGTCGCTTAGCCACGTGCAAAGACACAAGTCCCCAAGTTCCGAGCTTCGGTTATTATGTTTAAGAAATTTATTATGTACAGTAGTGGCAAAAAAATCGGACCGACCTTTGTAGCTGATTTCAGAGCCTTGTTCAGTGACAGCACGATAGACTGGTAACTAATACTTTCGTGGTTCGAATCCTGCCTGGGAAGGAAACTTTTTTGTTCCTTATTCAAATTTATTCCCAATACTGTTCGATTGCGGCGATATTTTACTACTTAATTAACTTATTATTCCCAGAACATGAATTTTACCAGCTTATTTTCTAATGGCTTTCGAAATGGGCTACGTCAGCAGTCGAAACTACAACAATTTCGATAGATTACTCGCTATCTTGTGAATGCGGGCGTGGCATGCGCAGTGGCTCATTTCGGGGACTTTGATTATTCCGTCGGTCCGGTTTTCTTGCCACTACTGTACACTGAAAGCTAAGAATGCCACCAAATGCATTAGATTGGCCAAATGCATTAGATTTGATATCGTAACCTTTGGAAAGTTTTCTAGGCCTGGTTCACAAGATTTTGGTATCTATTGAGTTACATGGACTGTAGAAAGCATTTTGTAAACTGTACGCTGACGTGTAATTGACGGTTAAAGGCTGGTTCGCAATAAAACTGGAACGGAAACGACAACGAGAACGAGTACGGAAATAATGTTAAAATAAATGTATTTAAATGTGAGCATTCACAATAGTTAATTGTGAATACTCCCATTTAAATGAATTTATTTTAACATTATTTCCATTCTCGTTCTCGTTGTCGTTTCCATTCCCGGTTTATTGTGAACCAGCCTTAAGACATAACAAGGTATTCAGTAATTCGTTTTGATATAATTACTGACCTTAACTACTGGGTGTTCATTTCAAAGTGTGTCATGACGTCACTGTTGTTGGGTCACCGATTTGAAGCGAGTTTCAGTTTATATGTTAGAGAAGTTGCCTATTATTTAAGGCGTTCTTCAATCTGAACTTGAGAACGTGTACAGTATAACTTGAACGTCGTAGCAACAGATGGCGGTCTGTAAGGTCTGTGTGCTACCATAACCTCTTTCGAACTGTGTTTTGCGCCGGAAAGTCGTACGCAGGGTATTTGTTATCATCGGTTGCGTGCGGTAACATTCCACAACACAAATCAAATGCTCCGTGTCCATGTTGACCGTCGAAGTTAATGTCAACAAATACGTAAGTAATCGTCTTAAACCTCTCCCCATATCCCGACAGTACGTATTTCCAAACAGTTCACATTCCTGCCACTACCGGCGTTACCGTACGTACCGGCACGTACTCTTCAGAATGAACGCCGTGCTTGCTAGCCAACTTCTCTGCCTCTTAGATTCTACACCTGAGCTGCGGAAGTGTAGGAAGATTGAATTCTCTAGGCTCATCAGCTAGCCACATGACGGCATACAGCGAGCCAAGACACATTTTGAACTGAACACCCAGTATTATTTACGGAGAGATTCCACTGAAAACCATGAAAATTTTCAAAAAAAAATTATTGGTTATTTCATTTCATTAGAATATATATTTCCATACCCCAAATGGATTTAGTTCAATTGTGATTACAACTATATATATATATATATATATATATATATATATATATATATATATATATATTTAAATTAAGGTTTTAAGCGTGCGTGGCATTTAAAGAGCTGTCAAAATTATTTTTTCATCAAAGAATTCTATTTTACAATTTTCTGTTTACAAATCTAGTAACTTTTTGTTCTAGAGTTGGCTCCCTCAAGTTACTAGATTAATGTAGCAGAGGGGAATTTTAATAGGTAGGTCCTATGTGCTACATACATATTCATTTCACTTTGAAATTCACTTTTCTGTATGTTTATTTTTATCGACTCAACACCAACCTTTTTATGCCAAATATTAATCAATCTTAGTGGCATTTTTACTACAAGTATTTATAACGTAGCTGCACGTTTCTATGCACTTATTTTATAAGAAATTCTGCTAGTTTATTTTATTAATATTTTCTTCATGAATTATATAAAAAGTGACCTTTTCAAAACTTCAAAGTTACGGAATAAGAGGATGTTAAACATTTGGGGGATTTTTTTTTTCTGACTATTACACTTTTACTACGAATGCTACTTTTGACCAATAAAACGGTACGGAACGACGTGTTTCAACCAATCATGGCTGCTTATCCTACAATTTTTATCACATCCTTAGCACTTGCTTTTATCACTCCCTAGCATTTGTTTGTTTTTATCACCTCCTTAGCAATTTTTTCTTTGTCAATTTTGTACTTTCAATAATTGTACCTTTTAGAATGATTCATGTTTATTTCATCATCCTTAATTAAAACTTTTCTATGAATTATCTTTTTATATTATTTAGATTATGTTGCAGCTTCTGCTTTATGATATTATGGATAGCCACTTATGACGTATGTACTGCATGTAGTAGAGTCAGAAAGTACTCTAACTTCGGGCGGCAACGCCATGCTTAGTAGGCAACTTCTCTCCCTTGTCCGTGTCGTATGTGGCCTACTCTCCAGGCGTATAGACTCATTGTGCCGACCGATCAAAGGGGAAAGTAATGCTTGAAGTGTTCTTCGGTATCCAGGGTCTCGTATTGTTGCCTCGTTTAATTA
Organism: Periplaneta americana; assembly: GCF_040183065.1. Lineage (NCBI taxonomy): Eukaryota > Metazoa > Arthropoda > Insecta > Blattodea > Blattidae > Periplaneta > Periplaneta americana. The sequence continues at coordinate 161,404,234 of NC_091123.1, forward strand.
TTAGGCAGCGGCATTCCTTTTAAGATTTGTAGATCTTTATTGCATGCACAGATAATAAAATGAAAATGCGACGTTGTCACGTCTTGTTTGTTACTGCTATATATTAATATAACATGGGTATGGGCTAGGCTTAATTGCTCAAATCATGAGTTAATTTGAAGATTATTTATATTATTTAGATTATTTATTTTAAATTAATTATTTAAAGAAATAATTAAATGTTTCTCAATAAGGAAAACCGGAAAGTTTGACTTTTTGTAATAATTCTTTATTGTTAAGGATTGGCCCTTATTGTAAGAACTGTATATTTCACGGCGAATGTAATCACACGTATAACCATCTACTTTACTAAATTTTGTGACTTTGTGTCCACGCTTTTTAGGTGTCTTAGGTCCCTTTTTTACAATTTTACTTACAGTATTTCTATTTAATTTAAGAATTTTAGATGTCTCCGAAATTTTTCCTTGACCTAAATTGTTTTTCAGAACACACGTGTGAGCATTGCACACAAACGTTTGACACTGCTTACATAATTTTGGTCTAGCTTTTGAATTTGAATCGTTATTTAACTCTGATATATTATTATTATTATTATTATTATTATTATTATTATTATTATTATTATTATTATTATTATTATTATTACTATTACCATCGTCGTTATTGACGTTCATGGGTATCGGTTCCGACACTTCACTCGCTTCCCACGGCCTCCACATTTTTATTATACACTGAACTGTAATATAATTAATTTTCACTGTGAACTAGAACAAGACACACTGATAAAATTTGCAACTCCGCGTGGAGTATTGGAGCGGACTTCAAAAGACTTGACGACGACAATGGACAGCGACATAATTAAAATTATTGAAACTACAAAGCTTCCGTCCTCTTTGACACCGCTAGCCTACTAATTGAACGTGGCTACTATACAATTCGAGTTTATTCCTGAGAGTCGAACTGTCGGTAAGGAGACGTATGTTGCAATTCTTCGACATCTTCACGATGCAGTTCGACGAAAGAGATCCAATTTGTGGCAAGGACAGAATTAAGTTCTTCATTATGACAATTCCCTAGGGCCTAGCACATCGGTCGCTCTTGGTGAGCGAATTCCTCGCACAACACAAAATACCTGTCCTTCCACGGCCACCATATTCTTCAGATCTTGCTCCAGGAGATTTCTACACGTTTCAAAAGATCAAATCCCTACTCAAGGAACTGTGGTTTGCGTCAGCAGAAGAGGTGAAAATTCATGCGACACACATCTTTGCGGGAAGTAACCTAAGATGAGCTACAGGAATGTTTCGAGAAGTGATATGGACGCTGGCAGAAGTGTGTCACTGCCCAGAAGGCGTATTTTGAAGGTGCTGTTGTGTAAATGGTTACATGTCATCTGCAACAAAGTTATCTACACGTGTTCGGTTACTTTTTGACTCTACTAGTATATATATTGATAACTGAAGTGGAATGCAACTGTTGTAATAAAAATGAAACTGAATCAACAAAAGATCAAGGATGAGTGGAGCGGAGAAAAATTCTCTCCGGCACCGGGACCCGAACCTGGCTTTTCAGCTCTACGTGCTGACGCTTTATCACCTAAGCCACACCGGATTCCAGTTCCGATGCCGGATTCAATCCTCTCAGTTTAAGTTCCACCTCTCAGTTTCCCTTTAGTGACCAACCCTCATGCACTGTGTCACAGATGTGTGACAAGGCACAATGTGCAACACACTATGTGCAGAGGTGCACTCATTACGAGTGACTAAGTGGCCGGGATCCTTCGTCATATGGTAACGCAGAATTCCTGCACGGAAATATCATTTGTACTTCGATACATCATAGTAATATAAATCAAAAAAGTATTCTTGACTAGTAATCGTCCATAGAGTTCAATGAAGATTATATGGTTGGCAAAACTGGTAACAAGAGAACAGCTCATCACAACAAACTACTGACATCTAGAGGAATATTTCTGCAGTGCTTGGGAAAAGTGACATAAGTCAGTTTCCACAAACCTTTTTTGATAATTTATTGACAACTTACACTGGTTTATGTCGATTTTATTTTTTTCTGTATGAAGTATTGTAATGGGAGAAATACCTATGTATTTTTTTCCAAGCGAGCAGATGTTCCGTAAGTTGTCAATAAATTATCAAAAAAGGTTTGTGGAAACTGACTTGTGTCACTTTTCCCGAGCACTGCAGATTTGTAATGATGAGGTGGAACATATATTTGAAGACAGTTTAGTATTTTCGTAAGTCAATTAAATTCCACTCGACTTAGATTTCCTCTAGATAATCAAAACCTCTAGTGACATTACTGTGGAGAAAACTATAGACTTTCCACCAATATGGTATATTACACTTTTTTGTTACACACAATATGAGGTATTCGCTCTGAAAATATGCAGGGTTATTTCACTTCCAACCTGTATATAGCTATGCAAGAAAGCTACTTTTAATACAATCGGCCTGGGTAGCGCAATCGGCATAGCGCTGGCCTTCTGCACTCGAGGTTGCGGGTTCGATCCCGGCTCAGGTTGATGGCATTTAAGTGTCCTTAAATGCGACAGGCTCATGTCAGTAGATTTACTGGCTGATATAAACTCGGCAGTTGCGAGCGTCGTTAAATAAACCATAACTTTTGTTCGTACTCGTACTCATAATAGGGATATCCTGAACTAGCACCAACAGATAGCGCACGTGTACTATGAGGGATGCGCTTTGCGTGTGCATTTGTTTTTCGGTATATAAACATTGAGGATATACGTAGTGCATTAGTATATTAAATACTCTTAAAAACAACTAAAAATGGCAAATTTTTGTTATGTTCCTATATGTTAAAACCAGGGAAAGCTTTTTGTCTTCAATCAGGTCCCGAAATATTCTGAATATATGCTTTAAACCTTAAAAAATATAAGTAATAAAATTGGGCCTCGAAAGTGCTACCCATTAAATAAAAGTAATTACTTCAAGTAAGGAATTGTTGACTATAGTTTCATTTTGGAAGAGGAAAAATAAAAATTAATAAAAACATATGCAACCTCGACAGCGAGCTATGTTAGCTTAGATTATATGCAGCAGTTGTAGGAGTCTCCGAAGTTTACGCCTGCAGTAAACTCTCGATAAACTGGAATGTTTATTATCCAGGACGATTCCTAGTGAAATCCATTTCGTGAATAATGTTTTTAATGTACTGTACCCTAATTATTAAAGCCATGTTTTAAGTTTAAATTTTCAAAATCATCCCACACAGTATTCAAAACTGCATGTCCTTAACCTACAAAACACACTACTAATCGTGATACTATTGCGATCATATTATATAATCCTATTAAAAATTGCATTTGATCTTCCTGCAACTACAGAAAAAATACAAGGAATTCAATCTTGATAGTCTCTTCCCTATAAAAAAAACACATTGGTGGCTGCATATCCTGTTTTTAGCGTACGGTTCTTAAATACTAATTATAATTAGTATTCTAATAATTATTGAAGAGGGCAATATTCACTTTCGACATATTTCCTATTTTTTTATTCTTGGATATTGTTCTCAAAGTTCTCGTTTAGGTTCATGAACATTCAGTTTACTCGTATTTATATTCTGCATACTGCAGATTTCCCCACCAATCTCGTGGAATCGCTCAATATTACACAGGTTTATGTTATTATTTATTGTAAATTAAATTATGAGGTAAGAAAATATTGAATTATATTAAATTATACTAGGTTATACAAAATAACTGTAAATATAATTTTGACTCGCACAGAAAACCAACAACGGGAAAAAGTAATCAACTGTAGCATATGACAAAACATAGCCCTACAACATGTTGCGCCGCATGGAACGCTCCTGCCATCTGACGGCAAAACTTCGCATAAGACATCCCTATTATTATCCTCTTTCCCAGCATCAATCCCACTTTCTAGTTGATTCGTTGTATTTTTGATATGACTCGCAACCGAGGCATTTCTATGCATGGATTACACTCTCAAATAGCTTATGGACACCCCTACCAACATTGTAAGTTTTCAACACTCGCATCGAAACACACTGTACGTACAATTGATGAGTACAGAATATATTATCTACTTTATGAACTCAAGCTTTCATCATCTTCTCTTAATTTACATTCGCTTACGACTACAGATTTCCTTTCTGTCTTCTTTCCATTTTGACTATAATCTCACTTCTCAGTCTTTCACTTCCTGTACCTTATTCATACTCGTGAATTTCCTTCCTCTTACCCTCTTAAGTACGACGTAAAACAAACAGAAGTAGCTAGCTAATGCAATAGACAACGTCGCGTTAGCAATTGAGAGATTATATCTCAGTCTTGTGAATAATTAACAGCGTCGATTAGCTTCATCATCATAAGAGACGCATAATGTGAGGAATTACAACGATAATACTTTCGTTTCATCCGCTCCAGATGGGTAGAAGATGCTGATCACGAAACTAATTATAGAAGAAAGAAAATGACAACACGAAGAAATGGAAAATGAGAGTTCAGACATCAGCACGATATTCAGTTAGGGAAAGGTTTTGTTTAAGGTGTGAAAGTCCATGCCTTACAGGCATATTAGATCATCTTAAGTATTCATAAATGTTAGCGAGAATTGTGTAAAGCGCAGAGTTTTAACGTTGCGTGCAAATCAAATCAAATTCTTTGGTTTCAGTTTTGTCTCGTGCATGAAGGTTTGTCCGTTGATAGCCTACGTGGTCATCTCTGTTGTAGCGGAGCAGACCCCTCGTAGGGTTATCTTACATTAGTTCAGCGAAATCGGGACAAATTTTAGATGGAAGGCTTGAAGAAGATTGTTGAGAAGTGAAGATAACCGTATTTTTATTTTTGATAATTATTTTATTTGGATATTGAGACAAATAAAATAAATGTAGATATAGCATTGGCCTACAGGAAATTATAAAGAACAATAAATGGATGAAAAGTGAAGAAACTTGGGTTATTAGAGGAGAAAAATTCGCTCCGGCGCCGGTGATCGAACCCGGGTCCTTGGTTCTACGTACCAAGCGCTCTGACCACTGAGCTACGCCGGAGTTCAATCCATAGCACCGGATCGAATCCCTCTCCTTTAGTTTTTTTCTCTTTTTGGCCTTACTCCATGTGTGACATATATGTTGACATATTAAGTCAACTGCCATTTGCTGTCATTATACAAAGAGCGCACTCAATTGAGAGTCTTGTTGGCTGGGATTCCACAGTATATGCAGTGTTGGGCAAAGAATATACGTAAAGATTAATTTTTGCTTCTACAGAATTTATCTGTTATGGTAACAATGGTTCGATCCCCGGCGCCGGAGCGAATTTTTCTCCTATAATAACCATTGTTACCATAACAGATAAATTCTGTAGGCCCAAAAATTAATCCTTACGTAAAGACACTAGGATAATTTTCACATACAGGGAGTTTCATAATTCCTATTATAAACTTCTAGGGGTTGTAAAGGAGACTAAGTAGACAAAGTTTCGATTAGGAACCCATATCCGGAAATGTATCGTTTCGATGCAAAAAAAGTTTGAAAATCGATTCGATTTAAAATCTCCCGCTTCATGGTACGCAAACAAAATGAACTGAAGGCGACTTCTGCAGTCCCTGATATCGTGTCTTTTCTGTTCAACTCCTTGGCCACAACGGTCGCCAGATTTAACTCCTCTCGAATTTTTTCCTTTGGGGCCACATGAAGAACCTTGTTTATGAGACTCCTGTAGAGTCGGAGGAAGATGATCTTGCACGAGTTCTGGCGGCAGCAGAAAGTATTCAGCACACACCAGGTCTCGTGGGGCGTGTGTTTGAAAACATGCTTCGGGGGTTCACATCAAGATCGCCACGTGAAACCACTCTTGCAGTGCACACTGGCAAGAGCTCATTGTCTTTAGTGAAGTGGGAGCTGTGAAATCGATATGATCTTCAAACTTACCGCGCATCGAAACAATACATTTCCGGACATGGATTGCCAATCAAAACTTTATCTAACTCAGTTCCCTCTACAACCTCTAGAAGTTTGTAATAGGAATTATGAAACACCCTGTATAATAATAATGAAAAATGTAATGTGAAAACAAAGATAAAGCCGTAACGTATATTAGTAACAACTGATAAACAAGGAAAAGTGGTATTTCTTAACAAATAATTAGGACATATTCATTTATTTATTTACTTACTTATTTAAATCCACCACCTTCAGAAGCAGGCTTCCAATTACAGGTGGCTTACATAGATACATACACAAAATACATAATAAGAAAAAAAAAACAAATAACACAAAGGAAAGAAAGAAAATACATAACGGTAATAGATGCTAGAATATAATATTGCAGTTAATATAGTGCAAATGTCAATATAATGGTGCAAAATTATTAAAAAACTAGAGTAAAAACATTATAATACACTTCTTCATAATTTAAATATCTAAGGAAATACAATTCTTTTTAATATTGTATGAAATTTTTCAGCTGTTAAACTGAAATCTAATTGAGAATCATAGTTTAAAGACAGAGATTTGTACGTATTATACATAACAAACAATGGAGAGTTCTTGAAGAAAACAGTTCTAGGAATGGGAATAACAAAATGTTGCCTATGACGTAATTCTATTTTTTTTTTTTTACATTGAACTGAAGTAATTTAAGAAAATCACAGTTATTTAATACACAGTTAACAGTCTTATAGAATAAAATTTGACTATTTAATAATCGTCGAGATTTCAAAGTTTTATAATTAAATGCAAAAAGTAACTGATTATATGAAATTTGCTTGTCATAAGAAGACACGTGATATTTTTTAAAATATAAATAACGTAAGAATCTTTTCTGTATCCTTTATATTTGCATCTGATGCGACTGGAACTGAGGTGACCATATTACAGACGCATAGGGGAGCAGTGGGTACAGTGAGACACAAAATATTAAGACATACGGATGCAAGTGAAATTTCAATAATTTTTTAAATCAAGTGCAATAGAAATATACATTAAAACATGGAGTATAATAATACATTAACAGAAATGTTAATAGATAAAGGACATAATATACAATGCATGTTTGTCAAAAAAAAATGCAAATGTCTCACTGTTCCCATTCAGGAGGGTACAGTGAGACACCACAGTGTCTATTAACGGGCATTGAAATTATTTACATTTATTTCAAAAGAAAGGAAAGCTTGCTGTCTCTTTATCTTGACATGTTCTGTAGACTTATTTAGAATCATTTTGACGTCTGACTTCGAAACCATTGAAACATCTGGAACATTTGGAAAAGTGAATTTTCCATGACTTTTCAAACTATTGCGAAAAATAAAATGAATTTTTGGTGACAACAAAGCTTATAATTATAAGAATTTAATTTAATGCTTTATTATTTTTTAATATTTTCTTAAATTTTGTGAATAATTTTTTTATTTAAGAAACCATTAAAATGTAATGTATCCATTATTTTAAGCTATAGTTCCTAAATTGGTTACTAGTATGTTCATTTTTAATGTTAGTTACCGGTAAATGTAATATAGTTACAGTTTGTTTCTGCAAATCATTGGTACATGGGAACAATGAGACGTCTCAGTGTACCCTTCAATGACATGTCTCACTGTTCCCTTTACGCATAGTTCGTTTAAAAATGGCGCCATCCCTTCAAAATCAAAACAAGAAAGACGAAACTTTGCCAAACATAACGTCAAGTACTATAGTATTAGGTAACAAAACATTCATATTTCTATTTCATTTGTATATCCAATATAACCTTCATTAAACACAAGCCAAAATTTTACTTCTAGAGTGAAACATTACGAATTATTTTTTCATCACTCACCTTTATAACTAGAATCAAATCGAGTAAGAAAATACTGTTAATTTACTCATGCAACATACAACTCCACTGTTAGAAACATTTCAACATCAAAATTTACCATCTAATAAAAAACGTCTCACTGTTCTCCCTGTCTCACTGTACCCACTTCTCCCCATCTCTAGCTTACTCCTAACTAGAGTTTTATATAGAGTATCAATAGTATTTATATTTTTTAATTCTTTTATATTTCTGATTATAAATCCTAATTGAGGCGATTTCCAGAAGATGGGCCTATAGTCCTATAAGCCCTTTTTCGGGAAATTGTTTAAATGTAACCGTTATATTAGGTAGATTATTCCACCAAAATTTTATTTCATTATCTCAACGCTAGAGGTCGGGAGAGCATTTTCTTTGCGAGCGTAAAGTTGTTCAGATTCATTGCTAATACAGCATTGCTAATACAGTAGGTTCAGGCTGCGGTTGTTAGTGCAATAGCCGTTCTATTCCTGCCATACTAATGGGCAAAAAAAATACTATCTTACGACAATTCTAAGAGAAAGAAAAGAAGAGAAAACGGCAGAGCAGTCAGACCTATTTCAAGCAACGCAATTGACATAAAAGAAACAACATTTTCAGCAGTATCATCGTGTTGTCAAGAACAATGCTATCTCAAAATACCTATCAGTAAGCAAGAAGAGCTTTTTGGAACGTTCTGTAGTGATCAAGGTAAGGAATACAGGATTCATTTTTAAGCAAATATATGTCGAAGAAGTCAAATACACACACTCGGAAGGCAACATTAAATCCAAAGAAGCTCAGGGAAAATATTTGGGAATAGTTTCTCCATATAGATGGCACTAAATTTAAGGTTTGTCGTGGTTTGATATTAAAGCTATATCAGGTATCAGTTAAAAGTCTCAGATAAAACACTGGCCAATGATTCGTCTGTGGAGGAAAGAGGCAAACATTCACAAAATAGAGGCTAATATTTCATAAATGTTAGAAGAACGCCTAAGCACAATTCCCAGCCAAGAAAGCCATTACTGCTCACACAAATCTTTTTTGAGATATTTCGAAGATCCGAATCTAAGTGTTAGAATAGTGTACGATCGTTTCTCGAATAAATTCATAGAGGATACAGGTAAAAAGCTCCAAATGAGTTACGTAACTCCAAATATTTCAAACAACACTGTAACTACAGCTTCAAAGAGCCTAAAACTGATGTTAGACTGATTTCTGGAAAAAGGGCACATAATGGCTTATAACAAATAATATTTTAAAATGAAATATATTGATAAAAATGTTTTGTATTGTGAAAGTGGGTTCATAATGATATTCTACATATATTCAATTTATTCTTGAATGCAAGAATAAAGTGTTCATTGAAATAAATTAAAACAAAATATTTAAACTAGGATTACTCGAATCACCATATTGTCTTATGTGCCCTTCTTCCGGAAATGGCCTCAATTTTCTATATGCATCAATTACCACGTGATTTAAGTGAATAGTAATAGTACTTTCCAGTAAGCATGTTGTCCAGTTAGGTTCCTGAAAAGCAGAAATGTAACATGATTACCCGAGTCTGCCCTATTTGTGACTTGTAAATTGTTAATTTTTAATTTGTTAACATTGTGAAACGAACCCCACACCACGTATCAAACTCCGACCGTCTAAATCGAAGTCCAGCGCGCTAACTATGAGACACGAAAGCAGCTTAATTGGGCTATTAATTCCACGCAAGCATTGATGAGTACTGAGAAAACTATAAAGTGCATAACTGAAATGTTTACACCTAAAATTCCATGTGGAAATGCACTTCGACATTCTTCATTGTAAACGTCCTGGAAATACGATTTTACGACAAGTTAGTGAACAATGGGTTTGCTATGATTACTAACACTTCATTGCTTCCAGTGTGGCACGCCATTCAGCAATAACAAGCTGTCTGACTGCTTACTTGCTTCAATTATCATTATAGACTAATTAGAGCAATGGAATGTATACGCGGAGCAACTTAACTGTGTACACATTGGAGTACTATTGTTACATAGATTATAAACTCGGTTATGCAGCAAGCCGTGGTTTCAATTTTGTTTCCAGAGTATTAATTAAATCTCTGTGTGTATAGTAGCTGATAATCCTTATAAATTATTTTAATTCAATAATTTTCACGTTTCAACATTTCATTTAATTATGTACAGTCCGCGTCACTATTTTTGGCGTGTGAAATAAGTAATGGGAATGTTGAGTGCGAGTGTTTTATATTTGCCGCAGTCAGTCTGACAACTGTTTTTGGCAAATGGCTAATGTGACGTGTATATAAAGTGGTACCATTCTCAACTGCACAAGCAACATGCTCATAAACTGGGTACTATATAACTAGGACACACGCCAAAAACGCTGGCGCCAGCTACTACACTGTATCAGTCATTTACTGTCGACTGGAAAAATTAACAATTTGTTATGAATAGAAACTTCTCCATCTTTTCCTAGTTAATGAAAAGAAAGTTATTAATTTAAAATTAACACTATACTGTTACCATGAGGGTAGGATTATGTATTCAATTTAAGGAGAAGAAGAACAAACCTTTCATCTCTCAGTATCTTTCAGTCCTGGTGAAATTACTTTAGTATACTTGCTAACCATCCCGTCTTCTCTATTCAGCATTTTTAATATTTTACATTAATTTTTTCCTATTAGCAGTGACTAATTAGCGAAAGTTTTAATGACAATTGAATAATCATCGCGCATTTCCCAAATATTTCGTAAATATTGTTTTAAATACAGGGTGATCCGTTTGGGTATGGATAAAATAAAAACACCGCAAAACATTTACTAATGAACTTTAATTGTTGAAACTTTGTGCATACAACACTGAAAGATGGGAGATTGCGCAGAGCTCAATATTACCCCCATTGCGCACCCTGCACAACTCATAACGGTGATGCAATTCAGCCCATGTCCGTTGTAACATAAGAGGGGTGATTTGTTGAAAAGCTTGAGTAATTTTTACTCTCAGATCATCAAAATTGTGAAAGAGCGCCTTTGTCAGATTTGCATAGAAAAGGACTCCTATAAACATATTTTGTTACAGTGTGTCGAATTGGAACATGTACGGAGAAAATATCTACCACTCTCGATGCAAAGTCAGAATAGGAGTTCGCTTGCATGTCTTGACCTCATGGGGAATAGAGAATACAACAAAAGATTGGCTTGTTCCTCTTGAAGGCGAGACAGATTAGAACTTCAGCCGTTGAAGTTTGTGACACGAACTGAGGAAGGGATAATAGTATCCACCCAACTGTACACTTTTATGTCTGTTTTAGGTTAGAATATATTATATAATATGTTTTGTGTGCCATTTTCATTTAAATATGTGTGTTCTTTTAGAGAGTGGTTGGATCTAACTATAGGTGAGGGGGTGAAACCTACAAAGTAGGACTTGTTTTAGGTACAAAGCGCGTACGGTCAGAAGACCCGTGCATTGGATTTAAGAGAAAATTATGATAAAAATCTGTATGTATAATATTACTCAATAAATCAATCTATCGGTCGGTCTGTCTAATCTATCCTATCCATCCATCTATCTAATCTATCCATCTATTTAATCTAATCTATCTATCCTATCTATCCATCTATCCTATCCTTCCATCTGTCCGTCCGTCCGTCTGTCCGTCCATCCATCCATCCATCCATCCATCCATCCATCCATCCACCCACTCACCCAACTATCCATCCATCCATCCATCCATCCATCCATCCATCCATCCATCCATCCATCCATCCATCCATCCATCCATCCATCCATCCATCCATCCATCCATCCATCTATCTATCTAAATATATTTTTAAAAATAAAATTAATTATTTTGACAGCATTTTGGTGCATTTCGCTTTTATCATGTTCGAAAAAATATGCCACATCTATTAATGAAATGTTTTAATAACCTGAACATCATTAATATGTATTTTGTGTAATGCTACTTATAAGTATACACGGTTGGTTATTGAAAGACAGAGAGATGGCGCTAACTCGCTTCTAAATTATTTCCAAGAGTAGCAACTGGTCATAATCGTGCGGATATAATGAACTGGCATTTAAAGGCTCTGAAGCAGATTGTAACTTTAATTCCATTATTACTCGAAGTAAATCCGCTGTAAAGCAATACTCTGTTCCCATTAAATCCCGGTTGCGCGCGGACTCCTTGCAATCTTTCCGCTGCACGCAGCAATTTGCTTTCAACCCCCAGAGACATTAGTAGGATAGCCACATTACCCGGTAAATACTGAGGGATCTGATGGCTGTCTCCCATGAAACAGGGCAATTACAAGACAGGAATATCGTTATGCGATGGATATGCCATTCACACGAAGATTCAAGAATCGATGCAGTGTCATTTGCACACAATAATAGACTGGACTTGGAGAATGAAGGACACGTAATAACACTCATTTGCCTTAATCCCGTAAATGAGTACGTTGAAGTTGAGCCCGTATGCAAGAAAACAACTGCCTGAACTTACTATTTGTGTTAATGGCAATGTTAATAGTAACATTCATGCTATGAAGGTAATTGGATCAGGGAAAATATATTTAACAACTTCATTGATTCAGTCCGCCGAGTTAGCTCTGTGGTAGCGTGTCTGCCTCCAGACTAGCCGGCCCGGGTTCGATTGCTGGCAGGGTCAGAAATTTTCTTGTAAAATTTCTACTAGATGGCGGTGCACAACTTCTAATCACTAAATTGTGCACCAAATATGCCTGGGTTAAGTCCCAAATCTGTCTGCAGGCATATACTACTGTTGATAGTGATTCGTCCGTCGGATGGGGACGTTAAGCCTGGCGGCCCTCTTGGTGCTATTCGACAGGAATAGGCTACGTGCCGGCACCGGGTTTCCCCTTCTCCCTTCCTCACCTTCATCATCATCCTCACTCATTCCCTACACTACATTTACACGAACACTTAACATACACTCACCCTAATACACGAATAACTCTTCATACAGATACACATCATGCACAACGTGGCCCGACGAAGTGGTGTGGAAATTGCAAATGGGTCACAAGTTCTGCCATCTATCCGCAGTATGCAGAACCCGAATCAAGCAAGTGAAGTGGGTAGGCATTGGAAAAACACACACACACACACACACACACACACACTTCATTGATTCATAGCACGTGCGCTTCCCAACCAAGCGGTATGAAGTTTGATCCTTGGTGTTGGTATGAAATACATTTTTCCATTCTTTAATATACTCTTTCAACACTTTTACAGAGTGATTCACGGGGAGTTACCTGCACTTACGGAGCATATTTTCAAAGATATTTTGAGCAAAAAATGTCACATAAACATGGGTCCCATTGTCAATATTTTCAGAGTTACAGGCCACACTACCCTATTATCTACTGGTCTAGTTGCCTCATAAGTGGTGCTTTGTTGGTATCACTTGTGATGTTCAGACCTGTCTTCGGACAGATGACTAAACAACGACTAACGTCATTTTAAGTTATAGCTGTGTAGTTTCCGTCTACAACTTATCAATCTATATTACGAGTAATAGCTGCAGAATTAATTTTCTGTTTTATTACATTACAAATTTATATTTCCACAAATATTTTCGATTTATTTAAAAAGTCATTTACAGTTGGAGAACACAATAAATGGTACATTGAACACAGATGATATACAATGAGAGAACATTTGTGCATACTATAAAATTGAACATCTACAAAACATTATAAAATATATACATTATACATTTTACATAAAATCTAGCTTTGAAACTATTGATTGGTAACTTATTATATTGACTGGGAAGCTTATTATATAATTTCATCCCCATGACAGACAAATTTTTACTAGTTTTATGTAATCTACAGTAGGGAATATTAATTTGTTCACTATTTCTAATTTCATGATCATGTATATTGGTTACTAATGAGTAATTGTCTATATTTTGTCAAGTGTAAAGAACTAGGTCGTATATATATGACAGTTAATATCTGTGATTGTTTGAAAAGAGGTCGACAATGTTCAAGATAGTATAATTGACATAGAATTGTAATGGCTTTCTTTTGCAAAATCAAGACACTCCCAATTTTGCTACCATTTCCCCAGAAAATTAAGGCATACCTAATTATCGACTGAAAGAACGAAAAGTAGGCACATCTTAAATAATTTTGAGAAACGCAAGTCACTAATTTCTTTAATAAATATATAACTCTTGATAATTTTGTGCATATATATTCGATATGTTTTTCCCATGTAAACTAGAGTCTATAAAATATATGCAGAAGAACGGAACGTGTGAAGTAGACAGAGGGAGTAAGAAATGAAGCTGTGTTGGAAAGAATGCGTGAAGAAAGAACGATATTGAAACTAATCAAGAAGAGGGAAAGGAATTAGTTGGGTCACTGGCTGAGAAGAAACTGCCTACTGAGGGATTCACTGGAAGGAATGGTGAACGGGAGAAGAGTTCGGGGTAAAAGAAGATATCAGATTTTAGACGACATTAAGATAATCGTACATGGATCATATGAGGAAACGAATAGGAAGGCAGAAAATAGGAAAGATTAGAGAAAGCTGGGTTTGCAGTGAAAGACCTGGCCTTGGGCAGAACACTAAATGAATAAATAATAACTTCACAACATTATACATTTTGGTGTTATGTTACCTGATTGACTAATTTCGATGTATGATACACAGACAAATGAACATTCCTGATTACATTCCTGATTCCTGAACTACATGTTGGGATCCCTATAGAATATAACAAATAAATTCCTTAGAAAGAATCCAGTATAGGGAAGCTAAATTTGTTAAAGGTAAAAGAGAAGATGGAAACGATACGATAAAAGAACTTAAATGGGAAACTTTGGAAAACAGACGTAGGAAAACTAGAATAACATCATTGTATAGAGCACATCTAGGTCAGAAAGCATGGGTAGACATATCGGCTCGGTTAGAAAAGCCAACGTACTATGGTAGGAACGATCATGATTTTAAAATCAATTGTAGGAAACGGATGTAGGTAAATTCTCATTTTTAAATAGAACTATAAATGATTGAAATGACCTACCTGCAGAGGTCTTTGAAGGCTATCCTTCCTTAAGGAGATTCAAGAATAACTTAAAAAGTTGTGTATAAAGTGCAAATTAAAATTAAGGTGACATTTAACATTTAATTTTTTAAGATGACATGTATTTATTTAGCCTGACGAGTTACTTCCTTGGTTTGAATTGTAAATTACTTAAAAATAGCGTGTAAGAGGGTCTTAGACTAGAAATGTTTAGCTTAAATGTAGTTCTGTTCATAAGTATGCATAAGGGTGTAAGTATTTGTCTTATTTGAATTGTTGTATCAGTGAAGCGAGGTGAGTCAGTGAAGTTATGGCTTTACAGTGCAGTGAATAGTTCCGATCAGTGATCATTTATAGCGTCAATGAAATGTGTTCTATAGTGTCAGTGAAATTTGCCCTAAAGTGTCAGTGAAATGCGTCTTAGTGCCACTACAGTGAGTGAGATGAGAGTAAAGTGAAAGACTATTGAAACTTATGTAGGGCCTATACATATGTAGGTTGTGTTGTAAAATTAGGTTATTTTATGTTTTATTATTAATTGTAATTATTGTGTTAAATTGTATTGTGTATATAATTGTATTGTGTATTGTATAATTATATTGTGTATTGTAATTTTATTGTGTATTGTTTACAGTGTGTATACCACTGCCACCGGGTGCTTGCCCACTTGCAGTGTAAATAAATACATACATACATTAACACATCCTATGAGCCAACAAAACTATACAGCCAAGATGATCCTGTCATTTTAGTAAAATTGTCAAAATAAATCGGAGGCAACAGTTTGAAGGATATGTTAGTTTTATTTTCACGCTAGGGTGACAAGCCAATATCCGCACCGACACAGGTAAGCCGGTACGCCACCGAGCGCAGTAATACTGAATAATTAGAACTACGCTATCATATTAACTCGCTAATTGGAATCTGATTTCCATACCTCCGAGTGGAATTTAAGGGGGAGGATGATGATATCCACATTTGAGGTTCGCGTCAGATATCGATTAATTGTGTGCTGACCACAAGCCACAACGTTGGAACGCCGGTAATTCTCAGATGTGTCGGCAGCCTGCCTGTCCGGGCATCACATTGCTGCCGTCCTTTGTTACCACAGGGTCGGCGAAGCGTTCATTCATGACCTCCGGCGCTACTCGGCACCTCACGGGGGGAATTCGACTGAAAATTCTACACGCATACGATTTGAGAAGACGCAGACAACATAACAAGGTCACGTAATTCCTGTCAGCGGCACATTTCTCCTAGCCTGCGACTGCAGCCAGGTTTCTTTCACGGAATGTCTTTGCTAAGGAATAAATCACTTCCCTTATTGGTAAATGCCGTCAGAATTTTATTCGTTCATATAAATAAATGTCAGACACTATAAACTATGTTTCATGTTTAGGCTGTGATTTTTTGGTGTTAAAAGTACGTTTTCCTCGGTGCGACTATTGCGATGACCGTTCAACGATGATCGTTGAGCACTATTTCTTTGTATTTTCTATGGAGCTGTTTTCCTCCAAGCGACTGCCGCGACTCTAGAAAATACAAAGAAATAGTGCTCAACGATTATCGTTGTACAATCATCGTTGAACGATAATCGTTGGTTACCATTTTGCTCGGATCGTTTGCATTTCAACCATTGTGGTATTTTTTTTTTGCCTACGTTGTACATTAATTACACAATGTTGCATAATATTGTAACTTTTAATACAAAAAAATAATGTAACTTTATTGTTTCAACAATAATCACTTTCTATAATTTACTTTAAACGCTCCCGTCAACAATGGGATTTCCACTCCACACAGCAACTCAGTATTCGTTATTCCGCTCCACAGACGACAATGACAATTCACTTGGATTATTGAAAACAACAATGAACTGCTAATCTTAACTAATGTTCACAAAGCACTATTTACAACACAGAACTGTCAGTTCTCAGTTCACAGTTCGTTGCCTTGGCTAGTTCTTCTAGTTCATTCACTCACAGTATATCGAACCCAAGCCTTCTAGAGACAGTCCACTGCACTCGAACTCAGGCCTTCCGGGGACAGTCCACTGCACTCGAACTCAAGTCTTCCAACTGCGTTGCTCCCGCCTGGACCCACGCACAGTCGCGGACAAACACTCAAGTCGAACTCACTGCTACACACTGTTTGCTGACCAAAAACTGACAACTTTCTTCTCCTCGCGTCCTGTATTTATTATTAAACCATAGTTTCGAGAAATTACGATTTCGCGATCAATCTACAGATGCCGAGAAGATGGCTTCTATCTAGACTTCTCTGGATTTATCCCCTCCCCGTTCGTCACAGCACATGCCCAAGGAAGTAGATGCGTGCGCAACTTCATTTGCCGTGTCGCTCGATCCTTCCACGCGCGCCCTGCCCTCTGAGGGACGCGTGATCGAGTCTCGACGGGGTTGTCACATTATAGTTATTGGATATGTTAAAATTTTGTTAATTTTGTAGTGTACTTTCGTAAAAAATGTTACATTAAAAATTATATTATGTAATTATTAAAATAAAAGTTATCAATAACTTTGGAGTAGAGCAAGTAAATGCTTTTACTTATCTTGGCTGTAATCTCTCCTATATTCATTCTCGAGATATAGATAATAAATTAGCCAAATTTCAACAGCTGCTAACAACAATTAGAAATACACTGTTTAAGAAGGTCCGGCAAGACACAATTTTGAAATTCTACAAAACAATGGCCATTCCAACTTTGCTATATGGATCAGAAACTTGGACGTCTCTAACAGCTAGTCAACTGAAAAGAACAGAAGCAGCTGAGATGAGATTACTAAGACCACTAGCAGGCTACACTCTCTATGACCATAAATATAATGAAGACATCCGAGAAGAACTAAATATCGCAGCCATTACAGAGACAATCCACAAGTATCGGAGCAACTGGCATGAGCATGTTCTACGGATGCCAAATGATAGACTACCCAGGAGATTATTAAATTACAGACCCCTTGGATACAGAATAGAGATCGTGGACGCCCGAAGAAGCGATGGAGAGACCAGCTTTTCACCCGAGACGGAACAGGCCAAATGGCCTAAACCCTGATAGCTATTAGTGATGATTAAAAGAAAATACAATCATTATAATAACTTACTTAATAACTCGGTTTTCAAACTTTATGGCAAAATCAGCCCATATATTATTCTTGACCCTTTGATCCTTGTAGGACGCATGTGACAGCTGCCACAGTGAGGGATGATTCGCCACTTCCTCGAGAAAAATTTCATCATCCGCGTCAGAAAACGAAGGAGCCATGATGCACATCTTTCTTACAACAAACGTTAGCGACTGACTATTATATTCAACCTTTTGCTGAACGACTATTCAAGACGTACGATAGTCGTTAAAGACCCTAGCAGCAGTCGCTCGAAGCAAAACAACCCCATAGGAAATACAAAGAAATAGTGGTCAACGATTATCGTTGAACGATCATCGCGATAGTCGTACCGAGGAAAACGTACCTTTAAGGCGATACGTTATTTAAATTTCTAAAATCCACAATTTTTAGCTATAGAGTTGACATTTTTACAAAATATACATAACAATATCATAATCGTACATTGCACCTTTCAATATTTTCCTATAAACACTTGTTAAGTGAAAATCCTATTTGTAGAAAAATACCGTACTGAATTATTGCAAGGTGGAAGCGAGGTATTCACTTTCAATCAAGAAATTGACATTCAAAGGGATTTACATTAATAAGTGAGGGAGACATCCAGAAATGCTGCTGCAGATGGAGTTTGCAGTCTTCCAAGAATTTTGGCAACATATTGTTGACATGGTACGAGACTATATTTGAAGTGTGTAGTGTCAAAATTAACCTAAATAAATTTAGTGTGAAACAGTAACTATGTTATTACCAGACTTCAGGGACACAGAGTAACCAGTATGAGGTTTAGAGTACACGGAGTATAAATGACGTCATGACCCGTGTGCAGTCACCCGACTGCAACAGCACAGGTGGGTCCGTGATGTACATTACCGTTGTGTGTAGGCCTATTGCTGCTTGGCTGCGGTACGTGTAACAGGCTTCGGCGTAGGGACACCTGATTGAAGGTTACAACTCACGTTAATACTTTAATGGTAGACATTTATTGTCTACACTAGGAATGTACTGTATATACTGCCTCTGTACAGGGTGAAATATATTTTGTGCCATACTGTAACGGACTGTTTACATGTTGAGAACGAAGTAACGGCGCGCTCCATCTCCCACTCCACTCGACCAACACAAACCGACGCTGTAAAGCATCTCGACATTTCCCCCGTTAAAGTAATTACAGTGCATATCCCTTTCAGTTCTTCGTTAAAAAATCTTGGCATTCACATGGATAATAATCTCAACTGGGACATGCAAATCACAGAAACCTGCAGAAAAGTATATTCTATTATCCATGTGCTAAAAAAGGGTAAATGTTAATCTTCTCTCTTGCTTAAAAAATTCCCTTGTGCAGACCCTTGTATTTCCCTATTTTGACTATGCTGACATTTTACTGACTGACCTTTCCAGCGACAACAAAACGAAATTTCAACGTGCTCATAACTTGTGTGTACGTTTTGTAAGCAATGTTCGTAACTATAATCATATTACCCCATCCCTGGAAACAATAGGTTGGCTTAAACTAGATAAGAAAATAAATTTACATTCACTTCTCCTTCTCTTCGAAATCTTCAACTCTTCTATTCCTTCGTACCTGTCATCTCGCTTCACTTACCTTTCTTCCCACCACAATCTGAACACACGCTCTCGTCATGAAACAATACTAACAATACCATCCCATCGCACCTCCTCATACTCATCCTCTTTCACAATAGCCCTGCCAAGACTCTGGAATTCGTTACCTGCTAGCATCAGGGACTGTCGAAATAAAATTCAATTCAAACGCAAACTTACTAGGCAGTTAGTCAGTAATTGAGACTCGTTCAGACATGGTTTCTTGTAAATAGTTCTCTTAATCTATCACAAAATATTTCAATATCCGGTAATTTCATCACTATTGATTTTTATTATTGTAGGTTTAATTTGTAATTCAGTAAATAGAAATATATTCTTTGTTCTCAACTTCTATGATAAAATGTCTAGCTTTCATTAATCAGGTAATCTTGTTGTACTTTAATTTTTTTGTAATTGTAATTGTAAATTTAATATTAATTGTAATTTTATTGTTCATATTATAGTTGTAATCCCCTGGTAGAGGGGCTGAGAAGGCCTGACGGTCTCATCTCTACCAGGTTAAATAAATAAATACTAAAATACTAAATACAACACTATAGTCCGTGCCTTCTGAACTTCATGCGTTTCTGTGCCCAGGACCGAAGCCTGGTTATTGTTTTTCGAATGTCCTAGTGATAATAATAATAATAATAATAATAATAATAATAATAATAATCGAAAAGTTATGTGTAAGATACAGAGGCGACACGACGAGTTTATAATAAAATTGTACTTCTTCATTCTGAGAAGAAATATTCCAACAGTGTGTGTTAATCTCGGTGAATCATATTTCACATAAATTACAGGTGCGAACAGAACGTGAATGTCAAGAATCTAGAGCAGGAAATGTCAAGTGCGGTAAAAGTGACACGTGCGCAAACAATTAAGGCTTCAGATCGCGGCGCGGGAGAGTGACTGCAGATAAGCGAGTTGCAGACTACTCGCTCCTCATCGTGACGTTTTGACCCGTGAAGAAATAAGGACAAAGCTCCGTACGAAAGCGAGCGAAGGCGGAGCTATATGTGAACTATTGTGGATGGTTCCGGGTGGATTGACATACTGCACTTTACCTACTGCTATTTGACAAAGTTATTTGACACATAACCTATTTTACATACAAGGATTTGGCTTATTTATTTTTCATTTAATTAAATTTAACACAACCTTTTAGGTATAATTGTTCTGGCATACAGCTATTTTGTTTCATTTGTATATTTACATAACATATTTTGACATAATCTACTGTAATTATATTGTGCACGTTGTTAATAGTTTCTGTTACAGTTTCTAAGGTTACTAGTCTTTGCTTAAAAAATTAAAGAAGTTTCGGAGGGTCAATTTGAAGAAACGAGAGGGGGCAACATTTATATTTTAGGGCAGCGGTTCCCAAACTGTGCGTCGCGACGTCCTGGTGTACGTCGGTCTATGTTTGGGGCGTCGCAGCTATAAGAAAACGTAATATAGTAATATGCGTTACAAGAGCGGATGTTGAAGTTTTCATGTTCGAGAATTGAAAGAAAACATACCGCTCGTGTATCGTACATTATTTTCTGCGAAGATCGTTTATTACATACCTGAAAGAGGAATTTCTAATTAGTTGCAATGAAATCTCCATGTTGGTTTCTGTTCAATGACGGCAAATTTGCAAAACAAAATTATCTATTTTCAACATTGTTGCTTTAAAATGTTTTCTGTGTTTACTATACTCCAGCAGGCCATGATATACGTCTGTTCCCCCCCCCCAGTCTATGATGAGTCTGGAATCTTATTGATTTTTTCACGGCTTCCTTAATGCTACTTGCATCACGAATGCAGTAACTTTAGTGGAGTTGTAGAGTTTACTTAATTTTTGCAAATATTTGAAAACAATAATTAACAGTGGAATTTAGGTGAAATTGCAGTGGTAAGTTTCCAATTTATAATTATTACTATATTGAACGTCTCTAAAAATAATATGTTAAAAGCCTAAATCAGTAAAATCAATATGTCACTTAAGCGGTAAGAAGAGGGAAATTGTTATGTGCGTTAGGTTGGGAATACTGAATGTGGAATTTTAGACTTTCCGCGGATTGGTTTTGTGCGGAAACCAAGCAAATACGCACGATCTCGCACAAAATAATTTATAATGCAGCCTATAGTGAAACATGACATGCTAGTTTTCACTACTTGTAGATATTTATTTTATTCCAATTTTGTATTTTTACAAGCTGGTAAGGAAAGCTAAACGACTATTTTCTTTAAAAAAATTCACCAAATCCAATTAGAGCATTTTTTTTTTAATATTCGGTACAAGAACGTCGCACGGAAAATCTCAAGGACGGCGCAGTCTCAAAAAGTTTGAGAACTTCTGTTTTAGGGGATTCTTATATCAGAAGACTACAACATATAGCCCAAAGATATCAGCAACATAAGGATGAGGGACGCATTTTGGATCATTTAAGAACACGTGGCCATAATTTTACTTTATAATTTGTTATGTTCATTTTTTAAAATATCAGTACATTATACACAGTATGTCAAATGAATACTATACCAAATTAATAGCATACAAACGATAAGTATGCCAAATTTCATGACGAGACGTTTTGTTTACATTCTCCTCTCGCAAGTCTTACGGAGTGGACGATTGCAGTTACACTCCAACCGAGTGAGACTCGGACATTCGTTAAACCGAACATTGGACTACTCCGCGAGACGGAAGAGCTTCGCATACTGTCTATTACGCCAGGCGTTCAGTAGCAATCTGTCTGTTCTATCTTTCGTAACCGGTTATGCAGGAGTAGATTCTCTACTTTGTAAATAAAAAAGTGAAAGCAACGTGAAAATACTCATCTTGAAGTAAATGAAGTTCGAGGCTTTCAAATTACAAGAAGAAGTAATTCGAACGTTTTCAGTAAGTTGAAGTTGCAAGGAGAGAGACGTTGTGTACTAGTGTGTTGCAGGAAGCGTTCCAGGAGCCTGAATGTGGCGACATAAAACTTGTGTTCAGTGGGAGGTGGAGGATTGGGTGTGAGAATCAATAGCTGTAATGAGGTCGTTGAGCACATCATAGCAGCTATTTAACTGGAATGAATTTCAGAGAGTTTGAAGCTTCATTAGCAACCACATTGTAGCCTGCTAGTTAATAAACGTCGTTCGCACCACACTGGCGCCAAGACGCCACAACATTCAGCCCCTTTCTCAAAATTGAGATAGAGTGTATTTTTAACTATTTACACAATTTAATTAATTTACTTTGAAATCGTATTACTTTCCCATAGTTTTGCAGAATTTCAGAGATGAAATTATATCTATACTAATAATAAATCTGTAGCCGAAATTTTTCTGGTAATTTTCGATTTTCCAAAAATAAATTGGTCCTAACATATATAATTAAACACCCTGAAACCGAAAATCGCTTTTTTGAAATTTTTGTTTTGTATGTCTGTCTGTCTGTCTGGATGTTTGTTACCTTTTCACGCGATAATGGCTGAACCGATTTATATGAAAAGTGGAATGTAAATTAAGTTCGCTGTAACTTAGATTTTAGGCTATATGACATTCAAAATACGTTATTTAAAAGGGGGGTTATAAGGGGCCTGAATTAAATCGAAATATCTCGCTTATTATTGATTTTTTGTGAAATATGTTAAATAACAAAAGTTTCTTTAAAAATGATTTTCGATAAGTTTTATTCTGTCCAAAATTTTGATAGGACTGATATTTAATGAAATAAATGAGTTTTAAAATTAAAATACAATGCCATCTAAGACGGTGTAATGAAATGAAAACAAGTGACTACGTCTATAAGGGGCCTTGGACAACAACAATCGAAAGCTATGAAACATAGCCTACAGAGAATGTTTCTGTGTTCGTCTGAAGTAATATCGAAAGCTATTTAACCGATTTGTATAATTAATTACTATTTCACCATTGGAAAGCGTAGTTTCTCTAGATGGACATAATGCTATAATGTTGTTACAGTAACTTCTGAGTGTTCTCTGGACCAAAATTATAGCATTTTAATTATTTAAATACAATTTAAATTAAGTAACATATTAAACGATTTATTCTTCTATAAAACACGAATGTTCCCTGGATCAAACGTCCTATTTTAATTATGTGATTACTTTATATTTATTTCTAACAGGTGCAGCGGAGCGCACGGGTATGGCTAGTAATAAAATAAATGCTTCCTGTTTATATACGGCAGAGTGCGTTCTATTCAGTTTAATTACATCTTCCAAGTGAACCCCATTTTGATTTCTGACAATTTTGTGTATGTCATTCCCTTGTATCTGAATTAAGTATTTGACGTTCTTTCTAGCCAAGTACAGTGCTCCGAATAATCAGTAGAATACGTTGAATCTAAAGAAAGAAAAAAAAACAGTACAACGTGGTCTGTTGTGACGAAAATCCAAGCTCCCGCATTATGATAAGAGAGTGGTTCCCAAACTTTTTTGATCACGGATCCCTTTCGACTCGAAAAAACAATTCAAGGATCCTCAAATTAAATTTAATTAATTAATCGCTAGATTAATATAGATATAAATTTAATATCCCTCCATATTTATATTCGGTTTCTATTTAACATCGACAATATGTCTACAATTACATTAATTACCATTCATAGCTATGAGTTCATAAACATACAGTAGTAAGTGCGTGTATGTGTTTTCAGTAATTACATGCATAATTATAGAAAAATTACCTTCAAATTGCTAATGTGAAGAATGGTGTTGTTTCCTCGGCTCACAAATTTATGCCAAGTTGGGGATGGAAGAATGTTGGATTCTCATATCTGATGTGGTATCCAGGCGATGACAGAATTTTGATTTTGTTGCTTCATATCGTGAAAATCCTACGTCGCACAGATGCTTTGTTGGAAATGGGACTAGTTTCGCCACTGCGCATTTAGAAATTTCTGAATATTCCTGAAGTAGGCTACACCAGAATTCGGTGATGAGAAGTTCGCTAAATCTTTCTTTCATCATATTTTCGTTTTATGGTTGATTCACCTGTTTTTAAATCAGCAACACTGGACTGTGGTACATCACTAGGTGAATGACCGGTTTCTGAATTTGTAGAACTGTCATGTTTCATGTCTTTTATTAGCCATCCATTCATTGAGATGACACTGTATAATATAAAAATTAAAATTATTCGTAATATCAAATTAATAGCATTATGTTTGGAATCAAAGACACGTGGTTATTAACACATAGTTTAACACGAAAATCTCACATAAGCCTCGTACTGAATGAATAAAAACTGACTTCACAATAAAAGTAACAGAAGCAGAAGCAATGGACGAAATTCCTTTCTTTTTAAAAATACGTATGAAAATTTATTGCTGACTAAATAACATTTTCAATAAAATTTATTTTACAATTAAGACATTTAGGGTGCTATTCATAGACATTTCGCAGCACGCGCTACGAGCGTACTAAGCTAGCCCCGGCTATCCACTGGTTACTAGTACAGAATTCAAATCATATCCTATCGCTAACACTGGTTTATGAATACGAAAAACGCTGATCATCCACCGGAAACCCGCGCTAAAAATGTCTATGATACGGCCCTAAGTTTCCGAACATATTTACAAAAAAATATTCTTATACTGTTAGTCTCGAGAGAAAAAAACTGCAAACATTCACACACACCAAGCAGACAAGAATTAACTAGTAACTCGACACCCTCTCCAAGCAGACTGTAAATTTTCAATAGAATTGACTATCTTAAGTGAGGTATTTAGTTGCAAAATCAGATACATCACTAAAACATAATTTTTCAGCATGAAGGAAAAACGTTTCCAAGGAACCAAGGATTTGCAACCCATACTATTCTTTCATCATACAAATCCATGTGATGTATCTGGCTTTGGAGCATAACAGTGCTATAGCAGTTGTAGAATCATATGAAGATATGAAATATAACATTAACTCATTTTAGAAATAAAAGTGATGTATCTGATTTTGCAACTACACGCTTCAAGTGAAGAAAGAAAGTCGTGTTTTTTTTTTACAACAGCTTGAAGGCTAGCTCACGCAAAGGTGAGATCTGGTCACCTTCCCTTGCCGATATACTAACTTTCACAAGTATAGCAGCGTACAGTACTGTATAATCGCGTCGAGAAAAACAGTAGTTTTGTACGTTACTTATTTCAAAATATATATTACCAACAGCGGATACCCTGATAAGTGTTGGCGGATCCCCAAGAATCCGCGGAGCACACTTTGGGAACCACTGCGATAAGGCATCAAGTCACATGAATTAGTTTTATACTACTCGGTTGAATACTCAATACTCAACATACACTGGTACTCGTATTTGCTCATCTTGCTCACGTCTGAGTATTTCTGAGAAAGTAAATATTATTCAACGCCTTGAAAACTGCGCAAATATTAAGGATATTGCTGGAGACTTTAAGGTAATATCCCTCCATAATATCCCTACAGAATAACACCAAAGGCAGGCGGAGGATCAGGTCTCCAGTCAAAACTGGATGCTGTGGCTGAATCGATACAATGGCTCTATGCAGTGATTCATGCTCTTGTAGAGCGATCCTAAATGGACTTCAACAATCATTCCAACATAAGGAGGTTGACTAATAAGTCTATAGCTGGGGTGCTTGCCTGCGGGCCCTCCTTCGAAGAAAAAAAGTATTAATATATAAAATAAAATATTATGCAATATTATTTAATAATTAATTATGGTGATATAAAGCGTCGTAAAATAATCTACTAAAATAAAAAAAAATATATTATGGTCTAATGCACGTTTTCTTAATTTGTTACTTAGGAAGTATGAAAAATACAATATTATTACTAGACTTCGGATTTTAGGTAAAAACCTATTTTAATCGTTAAAAGATAAGTTCATAAAAACTTGCAAGTACACGTTTTATGTAAAACTACGCCTAAAATTGGTATTTTAATAGCACCTAAAAATGCCTATTTTGACCTATTAAGTATGTTTTATTTCTAATAGGTCAAAACACCCATTCATATTTAGAAAATTTGTATTTTAAATTCCAAATGTGTTCCTGGTTATGATGGTAATAAAGTACGGGATAAACTGGAGCAAGTTCTGCAGAGAAATGTAGGATTGAAGGACCTGCGTACTGCTTCAGATATCCTAGCAGGGAAGAACACGGATTTACAATGCAACATTCCTGTCCAACTAGTGTCAAAATTGAAATACGCTCCTGTTGCTTCAGTGGATGTGGAGCGTTCATTTCCAGCATACAAATTTGTATTGAGTGACAGACGGCATTGCTTTTTAGTTGAAAATTTAGAAAAAGTACCAGTAACTTACTGTGAAGCTAATTATGAACAAGGCTTGGTAAAAATTGATTATATTTGACTTGTTTGTGATTGGAGTGAGGGGCACCATCCCACGATCAACTGTAAACACTATCAAAACATTTGGAATCCATGACATCATTCCAAAAATATTTACTTCAACCATTAAAGGGTCTGTGGCAATTCTGAAAAATCATTTATACGGAATATCATAACCCCCCCCCCACTTTCTATTCGTTAGTGTGTGACTGTTACATATATATGTACAAATTTATTATTTCTTAAATTTAAGCTCCTATTTCACATTTCAATTTGACTCATCTATCTTACTGTAATCATTACTATTCTTAATTGTGTGTTATTCTGTGTTTTTGGCAACCCAGGATGCCTGGGCAGACTATTTCTTGGAAATAAATTATATATGCCTAAAACTTATTTTTGACATTTAATTGTTTAGTTTATGTATAACTAGTTAGATATTTGTTGTTCTTGTACTTTTAGTAGTAGTGGTGGTAACGGTATATAAGCATTTAAAATTATTAAATACTAGAAGTGAATTCCTGATGATTTCGAACATGTTTTTAAGGAAAACGATATTTTATGTTAGAGCCTATGTTCAATTCTTTAGATATTACTTTTTACACTTTTAAGCCTATTTTAGACACCTAAAATTACATTTTAATGACCTAAAAATCGGTACCCTAATTATTACGATACTATTTTCGTAAAGACAAGAAAATGCCATATATTTTTTAAGACTCGTACAATATTCTAACTTTAATTATCTGACAACCCTAGCTGTGCGTCAGTCAATCTCTTCTCTGCCGCTCCCACACCTACACTGTGTTTGGCTGGCTGGCTTGCTTGCTTAGATGGCTGGGCCTGGGACAGGCATTATGCGCGGGACTTAGTATGTTTTGACCCATTGTGCACGCTGTATATGCGATGATTGTCCAAGTTCGACAGGTGACCTGGATAACATTCGTGAATCCAACGCTGGTAGATCTTATTTGACACTCACAAGGAGAGGACATGCTCTGTATATCACCGAATTAAATAAGATTTTGTGACATGAAAGTACAAGACACACTGTTTAAAGTCATACCTGGTATGGGTGGCCAATGAACCCTCGTTTTGGAAATATTGGCTATTGTTTATGACATACTTCCGTTAGGTGCCTAATAGGGAAGCATTATACTGTGTAAGGGCGTAGCTCATGTGGTTGGATGCTGAGTTGTCATCCAGGCAACCCGAGTTCGAATCGTGATGCCTTCTCATTTTTTAAAGCTTGATATTTTTATTATTATTATTATTATTATTATTATTATTATTATTATTATTATTATTGTTGTTATTATTATCATAATTACTATTATTATTATCATAATTACTATTATTATTATCATAATTACTATTATTATTATCATTATTGTTTTAATTCACTTTCAGTTGTCAGTCCCTACATTCAAAGCCATGTTGAAATATGCGTGGTATGCATCAAAATTGATAAACGAACGAGAAGTGTTTGTGAATGTGAATGATATCTGTTTCGCAGTAGAAGTGCGGAAAAATGTGTGTGACTGTGGACAACCTTCTTTCATTTGCTGTGCATGGTGCAGGAAATATGTATGTTTTGTGTGTTTTTTATGACATCATAATGAATCGGGTACAAAATGAAATGGAATAGCTGCTACAGAAATAGAACAGACGCCAGTGACACATCTTACCTTCCTACGTGAGCAGTATTTCCTTGTTTATCCTTTACAATACAATGTTAGTTAATTAGTAATTTGTTTAAAACATGATGAAGCATTCAATACATTGAGAAATATGATATAGGTATGTAAATAGATAACTGTGATCACAATATTAATCATTATCAAAAGAAAAAAAAAATATAGAACTAGTTAAGATTCGAACTCAGGTTGCCTGGATAACAACTCAACATCCAACCATATGGGCTACGCTGTTACACAGGCTAATGCTTCCCTATTGAGCCCCTAATGGAAGTATGTCACAAACAATAGCCAATATTTCCAAAACGAGGCGTCATTGGCCACCCATACCAGGTATGACTTTAAACAGTACATCTTGTACTTTTTATCTCACACAATCTTATTCCATTCTGTGACATACAGAGCATGTCTTCTCCTTGTCAGATCAGATTATCTCGAGGTCTCCTTTTAGGGGAAGTTGACTATACTTAAAGGTTACACGGGGGTCGCCTTTACAAGTCACATGAAAAATGACTTCAGCGGAAACAATGAATGTCAATACGTTCTTGAATGGAAAATAAAACCTACGCCTTCGAGAAACTTTCAATCGTTTTCTTATTTTCCTATTTCTTTTTCACGACTTTAATAAATTATGTTCCTACAGGCATAAATCGAAAACGTTGCACTTACACTAAATTGCAGGGCTGGGTCATTTGTTATATTTTCAATATTGAGTTCTGAGAGAGGCGTTGGAATATGCCAAGCTTTGAGTTTACCAGGGATATAAAAAAGCAGAACATGTAAATAATTCCCATAAAAAAGAGGATTACAGGATGTAGGAAACACAAACAAAGCAATGTGGAGTGAAACAGAAATCACGCACTGGAAAGTGAATGTAATAATTGTTCTACCGTATAAACACGTGTAATATTCTGAATTATTGTGTACTTCGATAATTGATTTCAGCGCGTTCCAGAGAGACCTGAAACCGGTTCTCGATACAGAGGTGACAAAAAAATAGCTGCTTTTAATATGGGCTGCGTGACCTTGTTTTCTGTTTGTTGTACATCGCAGAAGTGGCCTTTCGCTACATCATTTACAGAATATGGCTTGAAAGTCGTAATGCTCATGAATAGGGACCAGATTTTTATGTAATATGAAGGTGTGAAATATCTACATGTTTATGTAAGAAAAATAAGCTGAAAATGTACGAAAATATGAAAATATTTATTATCAATATCTGCGCTGGTTTGTATTGTTAAGCCTAGCAGGGACGAATGCTAGTCACGAAAGTTAGGCTTGCTCTTTTATTCATATGGAAAGATGGGAGGATATAATAATTCATAATTAATAAAAATAATCAGACCCACATAAATAATTTATTTTATAATTATGAAATCATTATGAGTCATGGATCATATTCGCTTATCAGATGTAGAAGTTCGATATAATATAACAAACATGGCCAACAAAATAGTTTATTTAGTTTTTTCGACCCTGCCAACCAATGCACATTGTTGTATTGAGCTGCATTGAACGAGCGCACATATTCTCTATAATGTCTGTCTTCTCTTGAATAGTCCTTCGGGAAAATTGATTTAATAATAGGGTTTCAATGACACACAATTCCGAACTCATTGCAATACTTCAAATTAATGTTTAAGAATTAATAATACATGCAGCAGCTAATACAATTATATTGCACTCGCAAATCACAGCACATTCCCGCTGTCAATACTGCTCTGTGCAACTAATAGTCGTTGGTGTAGCTCTCGGACCGGAGCTTCAAACAACACATAACAGAAGCATGTGCGCCTAGGACGGACTAAGGAGGAAGGCACTTGCGCGCGCATCATGTTCTCGCTATTTCTACGTCTTTCCTGTAGCTCTAAGAAACGAGCAAGCGTTGCGATACTTGCGGTGTGCAACCTGCGGATAGTATTACGCCTATACAGTATTCCAAAAATCAAAACAATTTTAACGTACGTAACGCCATTTTGAGAAATACACATTCTACGAAAATATTGGGCTTGCGCAGCAAGCATAGCATGCCCTGAGAAATCTCCCCTGAAGCCTAGATATTTGTAATCTGATACAATTTTTAATTTTCTGTTTCATGACGATTTCTACTGTTTCTGGTGCTCTTCCGCAGTTTCTTCTGAGTATCATCATTCCTATCTTGTCCACATTTATATCAAATTTGTTTTTATTGCACCATTTTACCATGATGTTTATTGTTTCTTGTAACTTTGTAAGGTCTTTAGACCCTACTACTATGTCGTCCGATTAAGCATATGAGATTATTGCCTTCTTGATTTTTACAATACAAAGTAGTTGTATGAGAAAAGTTGCCTTTTGTTCACTTATATTTACAATGGGCGGTAAGGGGTGAGTGCCTCTTTTACTTTCTGGAACTAAGATGTTATGTTTCGTCCCGAAATATATCCTTTCTAGGATAGTTAAAAAGGCTTTTTAAATATGTGTATTTCAAATTGTAAACTTTCCCAACAGAAGTTTTCTTTTTTCTTTTAAAGAAGTTAAAAATGAATAAAACGCCTAAATATGTAGATTTATGTAATACCAACCCATAATATGTTATGTGGGGTAAATATGTAAAAATATGTAGTATCAAATTTTAATATATTAATGGTAATTACAAGATTCGCAAAGATTTGTTATTTATATACGGTTAGGTTGAATGGAATATAATATGTAATTACATAAAAATCCTGTCCCTACCCATAAATATTTAACGTTGGTTCAAAAATCTCGCAGGAGTAAAATGGAACTAATAAAAAAGATACAGAACTTGGAATATTATAGGATAATTTTAGTCAATGAAATTAGAAAATGAATTACATCAAACAATATTTCTAAAACAACTTTCTACAGGGTGATTCACGTGGATTTACCGTCTCTTACGGATATATTATTTAATATACCGAAGTACATATGATATTTACATTCAGATATTCTGCGTCATCATAGGGCTTCAGTCCTACGTTCATAGACATCCATGACGTAGTGCAGAGGGCGGCCACTAGAGGGAACCCAAGAGTTGGAACTTAATCTGAGACGATTCTGTCCGACGCCGGGGTGGGTATCCGGTGTGGCTTAGTGGATAAAGCATCAGCACGTAGAGCTGAAACCCCGGGTTCAAATCCCGGCACCGGAGAGAATTTTTCTCCGTTCCATTACTCTTTCATCGTATGATGACGCAGAATATCTGCATGGAAATATCATATGTACTTCGGTACATTAAATAATATATATGATATGCGTAGACGGCGCTTATTCCGTCGGATCCCGGCCAACGAGTCACTCATAACGAGTGCACCTCAGCACATGTATGGACTTCAGTCCTACGTTCATAGACATCTATGATGTAGTGCAGAGGGCGGCCACTAGATGGAACCCAAGAGTTGGAACTTAATCTGAGACGATTCTGTTCGACGCCGAGGTGGGTATCCGGTGTGGCTTAGAGGATAAAGCATCAGCACGTAGAGCTGAAAACCCGGGTTCAAATCCCGGCGCCGGAGAGAATTTTCCTCCGTTCCATTACTCTTTCATCGTCCCTTACGGAGCTTATTTCCGAAGACATTCTGAGCAAAAAACGTCATTTAAATATTCGTCCTAATCGCAATATTTTCATAATTACACTAATTTGAAGTTGTTTGTAAATTACTATTATTCTTGAGTTTTAAGATTAAAAGAATATTACAGATAAAGATTGAACTATTCAGCAATATCATTTCTTTAATTAGCTAATATTATGAAGCTAGAAAGGTGTTGTGAATTCCATAGTTGCTTCGTACAGGTTTTTTTTTTCCGATTTTTAACTACAAAATTACATTTTCTTACGCATTTATCACAAAAATTGTTATAAATCACGCCACTCTTGTAAATTATTTAAGACTGTACATTACAATATTCATTACTAGTTTCGCATTCTTTCTTCTTTCTATAATTTTATTTCTCCTATTTGACTAATCTATTTTTCTTCCATTATATTAATAATGATTAATTATTACTTGATTCACATTGCTGTAATTGTTTGACTCTTAGAATTACATGTAACTAAACTGGTCCTAATTTTACTATTATTATTAATTGAATCGGTCATTGCAGAAAGGGGATAAGTCATAAATTATTACTTTTGTGATAATCAATAAAAACTGTTTTCTTCTTCCAATACTGGAGTAATCATTATAAATATTTTTTCTTACTTTGTTTATGAACAGTGAAGTCCAATACATCATGTCAGACATCTGACATCTCAAACATTTTTGTTTAAAGTTGTTTAATCGAACCATGACTTATCCCCTTTCCGCAAGGAATTGTTAAATATAAAAGAAAAAAATATATAATTTACAATTTTGGGCTAATGTAATATTTGAAAACAAACTAAATGTTAATAATTACAATGACAACGATGTTTTTGTGTCTAATTACTGCATTAGTCACCATTTACATAATTATTTTTGCATTTTAATCATTAGACCTATTCCTACTACAGAAATGTACCAATATGTGATTTTATATCACAGTTTTAAATCAAAACTCTACTTTTAAACTAAAACTCAAAAATTGCATATAGGAGAGCACAATAAAAATACACTAAAGTACTACACAACATCATTTGCTTCAATTGTTATAGAGTGTATTGTTAGACGTTGGAAGCCACGTCATTTGAAGATTCCTTGTCACTAGATGGCCAGTTCAGGATCTCTTCGTAAAAGAAAGTGTGTTCCAAGTTTTTTTCGTATTAATGGGAATTTTCCCATTGTATACTTTTTGTAGGCATTACTATGCGTCCAGAACCTGATTTTTTTTTTCATACAGAATCTGTATTTCCTCATTTCCCAATGGAATTGACGTTCCAGTGCCTTCAGTTTATTTTTCTTATTTATATTTCTGCGGTAGTTAATTTCATTGCGTATACGTTTACCACTAATAACACAGTTTTCTTCCCCTGGGTCACTTACTACTTCTCGCTTATCTGTCATTTTCCTTATCAGCTGATGGGCGCGTAACTTATTAGATCCGCGGCACTCAGTTGCGTCACATCGTCAGTCAGTGCAGGAAGAAGGTAAGTCGCTGACTTGTCCCCTTTCTGCAATGACTGCGCTGCTTATGGTACTCTGCTTGGCGTTAATATTGAGCAAATTTGTCCCATTTCTGTATGGAAATGTGTGTCTAGGTCTGGAGAAAGCAATGGCACTCTTAACTAATTTTCGCGTTTTTCATGACTTATCCCCTTTCTGCAATGACCGATTCAATTATTATTATTGTTATTATTATTAATAGACCCTATTATTATTAATTGTATATTCTTCCTGTACTGCTGTCATTTTTAGTGTTATTCTTCTTATACTGGTTGAGTAGAAGAGAAGGTTTTATGACCATTACTCTGCCAGTAGAAATAAATGTATTAAAATAAATAAATAAATAATTTTATGTATGTATTTAATGCTCAACCAGATTAATTCATCATCGTTTGATTTCTGGCAGGCCGGTACAGTGTCCTCATAGAGGATTTAAAATTGACAAGTTTTTTGCAAGAATTTAAATCTTCCCAATTCATAATAGAATTTATTCTCGACCATGCCGAAATGTAGTAATTATACACCTGGTAGCAGCTCTTAATTATACGAAATACAAAAAAAAAATTATATCTGTAAATACAAAACATAATTGAATAACAATAACATAGAAATTATCATGAAATAATACATATAGCGTCATAAAGTAAACAAATATTATGATACATACTACAGCAATGCGGAACATACAGACATAATCATACAAACAAATATTTCATACACAAGTAAATTTATAATTTACACACATCCTATTATAGCATAGCATAGATGAACAAATCATATTACTAAAGGTTAAAATTTTCAAATAATACAAGAACAATATTGACACTTACAATTTTCTATTGATGTGGTTAATAAAATTAATGAATATTTTTCGACAGCAATTTCTACGGAAAATGTTGTACAATGGCTTATTGTAGCTTATATTACTTTTATTTAGGTGCATTTCAATGCTGTATCTTCTATATCCATAAAGTGGGCAATCAAATAACAAATGTACTACTGCAATCTAGTCTTTCAGGTGAAGCTCCCTGTAAAGCAGATTTGAATAATTTCAAGGGAAAAATTGTTCCGGGGCCGGTATCGATCCCGGGACCTCTGGTTGAACGTACCAGCGCTCTACCACTGAGCTACCCGGGAACTCCACCCGACACCGTCTCAACTTTTCCCTTTATATCCACACAACTCGCGTGGGCTGACGAAACGCCAGAGACCCACAACGAGTGCACACAATCTCTGTGACTTGGAATTGTGGTTTTCTGTTAACGAACACAGTAACGTATATATTATGCAAATCTAGTCTTTCAGGTGAAGCTCCCTGTAAAGCACATTTGAATAATTTCAAGGGAAAAATTGTTCCGGGGCCGGGTATCGATCCCGGGACCTCGGGTTGAACGTACCAGCACTCTACCACTGAGCTACCCAGGAACTCCACCCGACACCGTCTCAACTTTTCCCTTTATATCCACACAACTCGCGTGGGCTGACGAAACGCCAGAGACCCACAACGAGTGCACACAATCTCTGTTGACTTGGAATTGTGGTTTTCTGTTAACGAACACAGTAACGTATATATTATGCAAATCTAGTCTTTCAGGTGAAGCTCCCTGTAAAGCAGATTTGAATAATTTCAAGGGAAAAATTGTTCCGAGGCCGGGTACCGATCCCGGGACCTCTGGTTGAACGTACCAGCGCTCTACCACTGAGCTACCCGGGAGATTGTGTGCACTCGTTGCGGGTCTCTGGCGTTTCGTCAGCCCACGCGAGTTGTGTGGATATAAAGGGAAAAGTTGAGACGGTGTCGGGTGGAGTTCCCGGGTAGCTCAGTGGTAGAGCGCTGGTACGTTCAACCAGAGGTCCCGGGATCGATACCCGGCCCCGGAACAATTTTTCCCTTGAAATTATTCAAATGTTCTACTGTTTGTTCACTTCCACAAACGCATTCATTTCCGTTCTCTACATTAACATGAAATCTCCTGAAATATGAAATAAATTTACCATGGCCGGATACAAATTGTGTGAGAATGAAATCAGGTATAAATAATGTGCACTTTAAGCGGCTATGTACATAGGGGAAGAATAGATCTCTTGTGGTTGAGCCATTATTACTATTCCTCCACTGTGAATTCCACATATTTATTATTTGTTTTTTATACTCAGCCTTTGCACGAGATAAAGGACACTTTTTGTATGGAAAATCACCTTCGCTGCATGCCACAATTTGAAAAAAAAAAAAAAAAAAAAAGACATATTTGCACAAATCTGTTGATGGCAGGCTGATTTAACTCGGAAAAATCAAGAATGCGATATCTGAATTTTGCTGCTATTTATAAGCAAAAATTCGTTTATTGCATAAAATTCATTTATTTTTTGCTTTGAAATATTAATTCAACTACTGGTCTCTTATTAAAAATCGGTTAGCCTTTTTTGGTATTATTTGTGCTATTTTTTATAAGAGTATGAATGTTACAATTCTTCTTGCATAAAATGTTTTTATAAAAAACAGATTTATTCCAATGGCCAATATCTGGAAACAGGTTTTGGCGCTTGGTTTCTTATTGCGTAACTCTACTATTTTTAATTTTCCTTCTTTTGTTTTCATCCTATTTCCATTTCCAGTGTAGTTTCTCTCGACCTCGTCTCTCTCTTTTTCCACTTTTCAACTGAAACATTGGTTATATACGTGTTGCAGGGTAGGCCTATATGCTGGCGGTGCTTGGTGTCGATAGACAATGGTCATTCAATGAGATATATGCCGCTGAGTTAAGTCAATAAATCCGTATAATCGTTTGAACCATAAATCTGTCCACAAAATACGCTCACTTAGTTTTGTTCCCGTGGCCCACTAGATTCTGTGTAGCGTTTTGATTTGTTCATTATTCAACGCCTGTCCTCCAAGTATCAAAATATTATCAAAGCACAAAGCTATATGTAATTTCAACATGGCTACAAGGCTTTTCCTTGAATGTTACCGCTTTGATATCAATATTTACTTTGTGTCTTCCGCTATTTGTGTGATCTGTGAGGTTGTAAACAGGGGACAAACGTTGTACAACGAGAAACCTTGTTTAACATTCGTTGAACCGTGTCATCCGCTACACGACGGCCTCAAGTCTGATTCACTAGTCGCTGATACGTATCAGGGAACAAGAGGGTAAACAAGGAGTGCTGACTGCCCCTTTCATCTCGAATTCATAATCATTTACTGCACCATGGTGTTCCGAAACAAAAACTACACTTACAAGCAAACATTCTCATGGGGAGAGGTAAAAAAGTTTTTTTTTTTTCCCCTCCACCATGTTAATAGTATTAAAACAAGTGCTTATACAAATTTTAGCCACTCGAGCGCAATTACGACGGCCGTCCAGAAAGTAAGTTTGCCCGGAGCCGTTTACAGAAAGGAAACACAATTTCACGAAAAGATTTCTTGGAACAGAGACAGTGAATATTGAGCTATTTTTCAACATATTTCGCACCGGAATTGAGACATTTGCCATTCCATGGGATCAACAGAGAGGTGCAGACAGGTCTCACACACTGATTCCGAGACTCCTAACTCACAGGGATACAAAAGTTGATTCCATGGTATGACAAATGTATCATTTCCATTGGGAAATATGTTGAAAAATAGCTCAACAATTTTATTACTCTATCTGTTCCAAGAAATCTTTCCATGAAATTGTGTTTTCTTTCTGTAAATGGCCCAGTGATGTTTTCATTGCTCAGAAGCATGTAGTGAGATGCATGGCAGGTGTTGATAATCGTACATCATGTAGGGAATAATTTAAGAGTTTTAATGCTTTAACAGTTTGTGCTTTATATATTTTTATGCTCGACCATGCCGAAATGTAGTAATTATACACCTGGTAGCAGTCCTTTAATGCATGTCATTAAAGTACACTTATTCATTAAAGTTCAGGTTTTCGATTATTCTCGGATATGCAATCGAAAGACAAGTATCGAAACGTCACGAAGGCTGGAAATCCAATACTGTCGCAGAAGGTTATGTTCTGTTACTATAATAATTAGCGTTAATTGTAAATAATATTCAAATAAGTCCAATTTGTCATCTCGTTTATCAATGTCGAATTCAATTTCAAGGTTATATCAAGATTAATGTTTATCTTACTCTCTAGATTATATCAAGGTCGTTGACATTCGTTTCTCGGAAAAAATCAATACTTTCGCGTCTGCGCACATCTCACAATTTATGATGTAGGCTATTGCACTCACTCACTCACATAACAATAACGAATACTTCTGGATAATTTCAAGTTAGAAATATGGTCGAGCATAAAAAGTCGTATGAAACTTGCCTATAATGATAATTAAGACGCTCGTATGAAAATTATGAAACGAGCGCAAGCGAGTTTCATAAACATTCTCGTGTCTTAATTACTACCATTATAGGCTCGTTGCATAATGTACTATTAAGCTTAGGGTATTAATACATTCTAATAAGAGCCATTTTTATCTAAATAGTGATTTTCATTAAACAATACTCGATTTAAGGTTAATTTAATATTTCGGCACATCGTTTGACAAGTTTCAACAAAACGCATATGGTATATGGCTTAAAAATATATAATGGTTTGCCTCATGAAATTAAAAATACGAATGATTAAATATATTTTAAAAGACACAACAAAAGAATTTTAACAAGCATCTCTCCCTACAATTTAGATGAAATACGTGTAATTTACATTGGTGCTAATTTATTGTATTTTTATCTATTTTAATTATTGGTTTCTGTTTTAATTATTGTTTTTCCTTTTTTTTCTGTCACAAGTCTTATGGTTTTAACTCTTTTATGGACAAGCAAGGAGTGACCAAAATTTGTATAAGCACTTGTTTTGACACTTTTAACATGGTGGAAGAAAAAAATAACTTTTGTGTTAGATTGTGCGTATTTGCTTGTTTTCCGCACAGAACCAATGCGCGGTAAGTGTGAAATACCACATTCAGTATTACTAACGTAACACACATAACAATTTCCCTCTTCTTACCGCTTAAGCGCGACATTCATTTTACTGCTTTAGGCTTTTAACATATTATTTTTAGAGACGTTTAACATAGTAATAATTATAAATTGGAAACTTACCACTGCAATTTCACCTAAATTGCAATGTTAATTATTGTTTTTTAAATATTTGCAAAAATTAAGTAAAGTCTACTACTCCACGAAACTTATTGCATTCCTGATGCAAGTAACATTAAGGAAGCCGTGAAAAAATCAACAAGATTCCAGATGCCGATGTTATTACTGCAATCTGTTATATAAATAACATTGTTAAAATATTAAAATGAAAAATAAATCATTACATAACCTTACCGTTTGTTTTAAGTTCGCATTTATAGACTGGGGGAAAAAAAGACCGACGTATATCACGGCCTGCTGGAGTATAGTAAACACAGAAAATATTTTACAGCAACAATGTTGAAGAAAGATATTTTGGTTTTCCGAAGTTGCCGTCATTAAACAGAAACCAACATGGAGATTTCATTGCAACTAATTAGAAATTCGTCTTTCAGTTATGTAATAAACGATCTTCGCACAAAATAATGTACGATACACGAGCGGTATGTTTGTTTTCATGTTCTCGGAAATTAAAAAAGCCCAACTACGTTTCGCTTTTTCAATCTTTTCCTCGACTTTGAAAACGTCAACATACCGCTCTTGTAACGCATATTACTATTTTATCTGCCCCTGAGAAGCGCATGAGAGAACTTACAGTAGCGCTCAAAAGTATTTCGTAGTTAAGGTTTTATGTTGTCAGTACTGTTTGCATGCAGTTACAACAACGCAAAGCATACAGCTGTGTCATTCTAGGAGTTGCGTCACTTTGCTATGGTTACGTATCTAGGAAACAGGCAAGTTCATAGAATAACAATATAAATATTCTTAAATTCAGGAAATATATAACAAGAAATTAATGCAATTGTGTCCCTACAGTCTAGAGGATACACGTGTGGACTTTTGAACTATTTCCTTATGTATTTTATATTTGACTTTACAATGTTTGCTTGTAAGTTCTATATGAGTGGCACCAAACCGA
The DNA here is from genome assembly GCF_040183065.1 of Periplaneta americana. Lineage (NCBI taxonomy): Eukaryota > Metazoa > Arthropoda > Insecta > Blattodea > Blattidae > Periplaneta > Periplaneta americana. Next base: position 161,444,025 of record NC_091123.1, read on the forward strand.
AGAAAGAAAATTACCTTCCTGTAGCTCAGTACTAGAACGCAAGTGCAACATTCCGCAGGTTCGAATTACATTACAACTGTAAGGGCCGAATTCATAGCCAACACTTATCGTAAGGAAACACTTGAGCAGTTTTCTTAAAATAATTTCCAATTCATAAATCCCACTGAAGTGAACACTTATTCAAATAAGGTAGCTTGTCAGCTTACTCAAGCGTTTCCTCATATGCATTGTAATCAGCTGATTCAGTATACAATAGATGATGATTATGATTTAATTTAATTTATTGGGTTCTATAATTAAAATGACAATGAGTTTCGGCAAGCAAAAGATATATGAGAGATATGGAAAACCCTTTAGAGATGTATAATGATCAACAATTTAAGAGGAGATACCGTTTCGACAATAACACTGTAGTGAATATTCTGGTGTTTCTCATTTCAATTCACAATACAACCATGAGGCTTACCGATTTCGCCACTACTGAAAGTACTGGTTGCTTTGAGATTTCATGATACAGCACCATGTCAGGTAGATTTAAGTGGCATTTTTTTTCGAAAAGTATTCACGCCCCAACAAAGTGTTATTTGCATTTTTGTTTGTATTCTACCCAAGGAATAAGCTGTTAAAATTTGCGTAATTATATCACTTCCATTTTGTTTACCATAAAAATAACTGAAAAATAAATTTAAATGATTTACTTACAGGAATATTTCTGGCATTTGCATTAAACTCAACTGCAATTTTGTTCCATGTCAATCTTTTCTTTTGGAGTGAACAATTATCAATTTTTTTTTTTTACTTTCGACGATATCTCCATATTTCATAACTATTTCTCTTAGCTCACTCCTTTCTTTTCTGTAAAATGCTATCTGGACATCTTGTATAATTTTTAGCTCTATAATATTTACTTCTGTATTTGTGTATGACAATAATGCCGATTTAACAATTTGAAGGCGCTGGAAAATGTAGGAAAGCGCTCACGTCTAACCATGTTGCCATATTTCTTTCGATGTCAAGGGAATGCTCAGGGCATATGAATGAGTAGCGTCTCTGCAATACGATCTGAAATAAGTGCTAAGGAAATGCTCATTACTTAAGTGTTTCCTCATTTTATAAGTGACGACTATGAATTCGACCCTAATTCTGTATCAAATCCTTCACAGAGAGAACCCACATATGGAAGTACGAGAAAGGGCAAACCACAGTTAAACTCTTTATTGACTCCATGGTAGTATAGATCTACAAATTGTTGCACTTTCAAAATTCAAATCCTACTCTTCCAATAAAACCAGCGTGTGCACCACAAAAAGTATCTATTAAGGAACAGAATCTTAATGACACTAGATCTCTTCTGACATATATTCCTCCTGAATTTGTGGATTTCTACCAAGAAATATTGAAATGGCCAACAGGTGATGTGATGGTGACAATGAACAGTTATCGGTGACTAAGAATCTAGGCAAGTTCAAATACTTACATATATATTTTTTTATTTTATTTTATTGCGTTATTTTACGACGCAGTATTTAGCGTCTGAATGAAATGAAGGTGATAATGCCGGTGAAATGAGTCCGGGGTCCAGCTCGTATTGGGTTGAGGAAAAACCTCGGAAAAAACATCAACCAGATAACTTGCCCCGACCGGGATTCGAACCCGGGCCACCTGGTTTCGCGGCCAGGCGCGCTGACCGTTATTCCTTAGGTGTGGACTATATATTGATGGTACAAATGAACATATCATGGACTGAGAATAATCTAGACCAGTTAAAATACATCAAAATGTATGAAATAAATACATTGTATGTGATAATCTAGTTTTTATTACAAATTTTTCCGTAATATGCAAAAACGTTCTAAGTTAGGCCAAAAGAAATGCATGTAAACCATAGCAAATAAAAGTAAAAATAATATTAACAGCAGGAAAATATAATACACCGTAATATGATATAAAATATTTATTTTTTTTTTTCAATTTCGTGGACGACTTAGAACGTTTTTGCAGCCCATGATTAAATTTACGGACACAGTCGTTGCCCAGGGTGCGCCATAGGAGGCTAGTCTACGCTACACCCGTGATGAGATGAGATGATTATGGGGTTTTCTTGGGATGCCAAAGGGGTACTGAAGTTCATAAAGAAAACCCTTGTGCTACCTGGACCATGGACTTACCTACCACAAGTTATAAATCGGGAGTACACCGGGATCGAACCCGGGTCCATAGGATTATAAGTCCAGCGCTCTAACCACTAGACCACCATGATGGCTTTTATCTTATTTATTAATTTTATTTTATTGGGTTATTTTACGACGTTGTATCAACATCTAGGTCATTTAGCGTCTGAATGAAATGAAGGCGATAATGCCGGTGAAATGAGTCCAGGGTCCAGCACCGAAAGTTACCCAGCATTTGCTCGTATTGGGTTGAGGGAAAACCCCGGAAAAACCTCAACCAGGTAACTTGCCCCGACCAAGATTCGAACCCGGGCCACCTGGTTTCGCGGCCAGGCGCGCTGACCGTTACTCCACAGGTGTGGACTCATGGTTAAATTCAATTCAATTTAACTCAATTTATTAAGCCATTAAACATACAGTGATAGGCTTCGTCACAAAAAAAACATACATTTAAAAATACACACATAATTGAAAACAGTAAAGTTTAATTAGAATGAAAACACATCACATTTTGAAACTCTAAAATTATTTTATGCTCGACCATGCCGAAATGTACTAATTATACACCCGGTAGCAGTCCTTTAATGCATGTCATTAAAGTACACCTACTCATTAAAGTACAGGTCTTCAGCCAATGATAACTCAGCTTGCATGTGTTCAGCCAATGACAAGTCAGCTTTGTACCGTTATAAAACCGCAAGTATCGATTATTCTCGGAAATGCAATTGAAAGAGAATTAGCGAAAAGTCACGGAGGCTGGAAAACCAATACTGTCGCAGAAGGTTATGTTCTGTTACTATAATAATTTGCGTTAATTGTAAATAATATTCAAATAAATTCAATTTGTCATCTCGTTTTTCAATGTCGAATTCAATAATCAAGGTTATAATATTATAATATTATCAAGTTTAACGGGAATACGTCAAGGTCAATGACATTATTGTTCCTCTGAAAAAATCAATACTTTCGCGTCTGCGCACATCTCACATTTCACGACCTAGAACAAGGTCACTTCCGATCTTGTCAGATACCTACAAATAAAATGTATACATCTGAATACCAGTAATTTCAAGTTAGAAATATGGTCGAGCATAAAAAGTCGTATGAAACTCGCCTATGATGGTAATTAAGAAGCTCGTATGAAAATTATGAAACTCGTTGCATAATGTACTATAAAACACTTCTCTCTTAATTAATAATTGAAACTAAATGTAAATAACTTTATTTATTAAAAAACAATTTCGTATGAATTTATGTTAAGAAACTCAACTACAGAGTAGAAAGTATTAATTAAAAGCCAATTATAAAATCTAGCTTTGAAACTATCGGTTGGTAACTTATAATATTGACTGGGAAGCTTATTATATAATTTCATCCCCATGACAAAAAAATTTGTACTAGTTTTATGTAATCTACAGTATGGAATATTAATTTGTTCACTATTTGTAATTTCATGGACATGTATATTGGCTATTAATGAGTGATGGTGGCTAGGGAACGAATATAAAATCACATAATATTTAACTATCACAACCTTTCTTCAATATATAAATTTAATGAATTCTGTATGGCCGACTTTGGCCTGCGTTTCACAGTTTGAACACGAGCCATTATCAGACAGGGATTGTGTCATATAAAATGATGAATGCGTGTATAAAAACCCTTCCCTCGGTCATATGTGGGTTTGTATAGTGGAGGGCTGTTTTATGTCCAGGGATGTTTCTTCAGTTGTTGAAGCTATTTTCGTGCCACACTCTAATAGCGGATGCCACTCCCTCCTATCTCCCCCACCCCCTCCGGTACTGAGAAATGTGTGAGCGGCCGACGGCATGTGTCCATGTAGCCCGGCCATGTATTTGCTAGGATAAGCTTCTGCTTTATAATACACTTTTTGAGTGCGGGCAGCGAAACAAAAGAGAAATCGTGCAAGAAAATACCAGTAGTTAGACACAAGTACAGAAACGTACAAAATTTACGTAAGTAAATAGCCTACACTGCTTAATAAACAATGCCTTAAATTATATTTTCTGGCTTACACATAAAATAATCGTAGAAAAGATCAAATCAATAATGACATATCTTTAATATATTTAAAAGCGTAGTATATGGGAAGTATTGAGATCTAAAGGAATACCAGATCATCTAATAAGGGTAATACAAGGCTTATATAGTAACACTAAAATTAGAATTAAACTAAAGAATGGAATAAGCGAAGAAAGCAAAGAAGTAACACGAGGTGTTCGACAAGGGTGTTCTTTATCACCTGTTTTATTTAATTTATACATTGACGACGTCACCAGAAGGTGGCTATTAGATATGGAAACAATTTTTAACCGAACAAATACACCTCTAAATACAATATTGTTTGCTGATGATCAGGCTATATTTACAACTACAGAAGATGACCTCCAACGAGCTTTGTTTAAACTGAACTGCATCGCCAAAGAATATGATCTTCAGATATCTACTAAAAAGACTAAAGTGATGGGTTTTAAGGGAACAACGCCATTAAGAACAAAAATAATTATTAATAATGAAATCATAGAGCAAGTGAACTGTTTCAATTACCTAGGCTGCATGATATCATATGAACAAATTAACGACATAGATAGGAAGCTCTCTAAATTCCAGCAGTTAATTGGCACGATAAAAAGAACACTAAAGAAGAAAGTTAGGACTGACACAATTTTAAAATTTTACAAAACAATGGCGATTCCAACATTAACCTATGGGTCCGAAACATGGTGTATGACAACTCATCAAATGAAGAGAATAGAAGCAGCTGAAATGAGACTGCTAAGGCCAATAGCAGGATATAGCTTATTGGACCACAAGCGAAATGAAGACATACGACAGGAACTAAATATGCCAAATATTATAGAAACTATCACAGAATATAGGAATAAATGGCATGAACATATATGTAGGATGGAACCAACCCGTGTTCCTTACCGACTACACCATTATAAACCCCAAGGGAGAAGACGAATCGGACGCCCTTGAAAACGCTGGAAAGACCAATTTTAATATTGCTATGGAGACGAAACGGGCCAATGGGCCCAAATCGTATTGTTGATGATGATGAAAAGCGTAGCTGTAGTACACCAGTAAGTCAATACTCTAAGTCAAGTCAAGTGATGGGGAAAGGAACTGGCCACCCTACACCATTATCTCCTGGCTTAATTGCCTCATGATGACTTATTGGTGTCATTTATGAGGTTCAAACCTGTCTTCGGGCAATTGACTAAACAATAATAATAATAATAATAATAATAATAATAATAATAACAATAATAATAATAATAATAATAATAATAATAATAATAATAATAATAATAAATATTATTACTATTATTGGGGTCCACACCTGTGGAGTAGCGGTTAGCGCGTCTAGCCGCGTAACCAGGTGGCCCAGGTTCGATTCCCGGTCGGGGAAAGTTACCTGGTTGAGGTTTTTTCCGGGGTTTTCTCTCAACCCAATACGAGCAAATGCTGGGTAACTTTCGGTGCTGGACCCTGCACTCATTTCACGGCATTATCACCTTCATCTCATTCAGACGCTAAGTAACCTAAGGGTCGTATTCATAGACGAGACTTTGGACCAAAGTTGCCTTTGGAAAGTACAAAGTCACCATTTTCCTATTCACAGTCGATACTTTGAGCAAAGTAAACTTCAATCGTGACTTTACTTCGAAGTCGCCGAAAATCTAGACTTTGACTTTGACTTTCGTTCATGGATAAAAGGAAAATGATTGATATTTGGGAAATTGTTGAATTTTCCGAGAATATTGAAGACATCTAGGAGATTATGAAAGCTGCTCAGGTTCCTTAGCGTATTATTATAGATTATAAATGCAAATCAAGGCACAGATTTGATAAACAGGCAGTATTAAATATCCTCGTAATACGATGAAAGAGTAATGGAAGGGAGAAAAATTCTCTCCGGCGCCGGGATTTGAACCCGGGTTTTCAGCTCTACGTGCTGATGCTTTATCCACTAAGCCACACCGGATACAACTCCGGCGCCGGACAGAATTTTCTCTGATTGAGTTCCAACTCTTGGGTTCCCTCTAGTGGCCGCCCTCTGCACTACGTCATAGATGTCTATGAACATAGAACCGAAGTCCACACATGTGCTGAGGTGCACTCGTTATGAGTGACTAGTTGGCCGGGATCCGACGGAATAAGCGCCGTCTTAAATCACTTCGTGATTTACGCATGTCATATATTATTTCAATGTACCGAAGTACATATGATATTTCCATGCAGATATTCTCGTATCCTCGTAATGTTTCAACTTTCATTGATGAATAATCAAAGAGGATTATCTGTTCCAGCAATAAATAATACAACTTATTTCATTGCGATTTCACGCTATAGGTAAGGATTAATAGCTTAATATTGATTCTTACTATTTAATTCTATAAAGAATAGGTTATACAGTTGGAAATTCTGTTAATTTATAATCCTTGTGGTCGTCATAATAATGTTTTCCGCATATTGATTTCAGATAATTTTTAAATAGTTTCTGCAGACATGCAAGGAATAACTCTGCCAACTGTCAGCAGGATAATATGTTTCTTTCATAGTGGAATCTTATCTTCCATATCTTCACAACAAAATTATTTTACAGTGAAATAATATCAAGGCTTAATGTGAAACTAACGTAACTATAATGGATGTCTTATTCACAACAAAATTCTTAACAGGCAATATTATTTCAGATAAACTATACCATCATGTTTTGTAGCTATGAATTGCGTTATATACAAGACTGTTCGAATTGAGTTACGATTTTTTGTGGTCAGGTAGAATAACAGATTATTATCCATTGGCGTAAAGACCTGAAAATGTCAATTTTTGTACTTACGTTAGTTTCACAATAAGCTCTCGAATAATATTATTCTTATGTAAAGCTGCAAGAACGGTTAACAAATTGCTTAACATGTACCGATGTTCAATTGTTTCATTGACTTGTGACTCAAAAGATGGCTTTGATTGTGGCAATGCCTACTCTATTTCAACTATCTATTAATTTAATTCGTTTAGAAGGCAGTGATTTTAATTGCCAACATTAGAACAAGATCGTCAAATCTCGACTTACCAAAGTCAAAGTCTCAGAAGTATTGTCTATGAATAGGACTTTTAACAAAGTTAAACTTTACTACGAAAGTCGACTTTGGGAAGTCTTCATCCAAAGTCTCGTTTATGAATACGGCCCTAAGCCGTTGGTAAAGAGCCGATAAATAACCTACTAACATTTTATGATGATGATGATGATTATTATTATTATTATTATTATTATTATTATTATTATTATTATTATTATTATTATTATTATTATTATGTTACTTACTTACTGGCTTTTAAGGAACCTGATGGTTCATTGTCGCCCTCACATAAGCTCGCCTTCGGTCCCTATCCTGTGCAAGATTAATCCAATCCAGTCTCTATCTTTATATCCCATCTCCTTCAAATACATTTTAATATTATCCTCCCATCTACGTTTTGACCTCCCCAATGGTCTTTTATTCTCCGGCCTCCCAACTAACACTCTATATGCATTTCTGGATTCGCCCATACGTTCTACATGCCCTGCCCATCTCAAACGTCTGGATTTAATGTTCCTAATTACGTCAGGTGAAGAATACAATGCATGCAGTTCTGCATTGTGTAGCTTTCTCCATTCTCCTGTAACTTCATCCCTCTTAGCCCCAAATATTTTCCTAAGAATCTTATTCTCAAACACCCTTAATCTCTGTTCCTCTCTCAGAGTGAGAGTCCAAGTTTTACAACCACACAGAACAACGGGTAATATAACTGTTTGATAAATTCTAACTTTCAGATCTTTTGACACAAGACTAGATGACAAAAGCTTCTCAACCGAATAATAACAGGCATTTCCCATATTTATTCTGTGTTTGATTTCCTCCCGAGTGTCATTCATATTTGTTACTGTTGCTCCAAGATATTTGAATTTTTCCACCTCTTCGAAAGATAAATCTCCAATTTTTATATTTCTATTTCGTACAATATTCTGGTCACGAGACATAATCATATACTTTGTCTTTTCGGGGTTTACTTCTAAACCTATCGCTTTACTTGCTTCAAGTAAAATTTCCGTATTTTCCCTAATCGTTTGTGGATTTTCTCCTAACATATTCACGTCATCCGCATAGACAAGAAGCTGATGTAACCCGTTCAATTCCAAACTGTGTTATCCTGAAAGAGATAAAATTTCTGATACCCCGGTTAAATCAGTGTAATTTCACATACGTGTTAAAGGTTCACTATCAGAATATCACAGTAAGTAAAATTAACTTACAAGAAATAGCACAGGATGCAACTAAGTAATGTTATTAATTTCAGGTGGTTAGTGGTTGAAATATTTCACACAATAAAGTCGAATACAATTTTGCTAGTTTTTGCTTCCTTTTTGAGATGAAAAATGTTTTATATAAAATATTTCATATTGTGATTTGGGACAGCCATTAACTTAATTCCCAATATGCTCAGTCAATTTAAGAAAGCAGTGTATTATCAACAGTAATCTCACGAGAGGTTTTGATTTTATCGATAAATCTGCGGGTGGAACACGAGCAGATTTATCTAGAGAAAATCAAAACTCGAGTGGGATTTAATTGACTATTACACGATTAGAAGAAAGTATATAAAGATTATAAGTAACAAAGTATTCCAATACAATAAAATATTAATTGACTTACGAAAATAAACCTGTCTTCAAATGTATTATTGCACTATTATGCTAGATGGCAGTTGTGCCAACTATGGAATCTTCATTGAACTCTGTAGACGGTTACTAGTCAAGAAAGCTTTGTTGATTCAGTTTCATTTTTATTAAGACAGTTGCATTCCAATTCAATTATCCGAATCCCAGTAATCAACGTCACTTGACAGATGATTTTCAATAAATCTTAATATTAAACAATCTCTGATCCGTGACTATCCATAATATCATATAGCAGAAGCTATAACATAACCTAACTAATATGCACAAGTGTTAGAAAAGTTTTAATTAACGACGACGACATAAAAAATTAACATGAATAATTTTAAAAGGAATAATTATTGAATGTACAATTTTCAAATTTGAATGTGGTTGGTGGTTCAATTGATATTATATTGGACGTGTGCGTAATAGAAGTGGAACTCGTTGATTTAGGCCTACATGGTGTATTCAACTTATTCAGGATTTCAGAATGAATAATTTTAAAAGGAATAATTATTGAATGTACAATTTTCAAATTTGAATGTGGTTGGTGGTTCAATTGATATTATATTGGACGTGTGCGTAATAGAAGTGGAACTCGTTGATTTAGGCCTACATGGTGTATTCAACTTATTCAGGATTTCAGAATGAATAATTTTAAAAGGAATAATTATTAAATGTACAATTTTCAAATTTGAATGTGGTTGGTGGTTCAATTGATGTTATATTGGACGTGTGCGTAATAGAAGTGGAACTCGTTGATTTAGGCCTACATGGCGTATTCAACCTATTCAGGATTTACGAATGGTGCTCTTCATTTATTTGTAAATCGGATTTCAGAAGATGGATAGGTATGATCAGTGATTTTTATTAATTCTTGTTCTTGAATGCCAATGCGAGTCATATTTGAAACTGCTGTGCATCGACTGGAGTGGTTTGTAATTGTATATATATTTTTGACGTCCAGACCAGCGCAGTTTCAAATGTTGGCATACAAAGAAACAAATGCTAGAGACGCGATAAAATTAAACAAATGCTAGGGACGCGATAAAATTAAACAAATGCTAGGGACGCTATAAAATTGTGCGATAAGCAGCCATGATTGGTCGAAATACGTCCTTTCGTACCGTTTTATTGGTCAAAAGTAGTATGACGTAGTAAGAGTGTAATAATCATAATAAATGATTGAAAGAATTTTAGTTTTTTTCTTGAAACGTGCAGAAATTTGATCCAAACAAATTTAACTTTTCGTTCTGCAACGGAATTTTTCAATGTTACATTTGTTGTGATCAAATTTATGCACATTTAAAGGACAAAACTAAAATTATTTCACTAATTTATTATCATAATATACTGCTCTCTTAAATTGGCTGAGTATATTGGGAATTAAATCAATGGCTTTCTCAAAACAAGCAATGAAATGTTTCATACAAAACAATTTTTATCTCGGAAAGAAAGCATAAACGAGCAAAATTGTATTAAGTTTATTGGTTTGAAATATCTCAAAGAATAACCTCTGAAATTAATGACATTACTTACGATTCATTCCGTATGGTTAAATGTATAAAGGCCAAAAAATAATGAAAATATTGTATTATCCTACTAATTGTAAAGTAACGTTTGTGCGAGATCGTGCGTATTTGCTTGGTTTCCGCACAAAACCAATCTGCGGAAAGTCTAAAATTCCACATTCAGTATTCCCAGCCTAACGCACATAACAATTTCCCTCTTCTTACCGCTTAAGTGACATATTGATTTTACTGCTTTAGGCTTTTAACATATTATTTTTAGAGACGTTCAAATATAGTAATAATTATAAATTGGAAACTTACCACTGCAATGTCAACTAAATTGCACTGTTAATTATTGTTTTTAAATATTTGCAAAAATTAAGTAAACTCTACAACTCCACTAAATTTACTGCATTCGTGATGCAAGTAACATTAAGGAAGCGGTGAAAAAATCATCAAGATTCCAGACTCATCATAGACTGGGGGAAAAAAAGACAGACGTATATCACGGCCTGCTGGAGCATAGTAAACACAGAAAACATTTAAAGCAACAATATTGAAGATAGATATTTTTGTTTTGCAAATTTGCCGTCATTGAACAGAAACTAAGATGGAGATTTCATTGCAACTAATTAGAAATTCGTCTTTCAGGTATGTAATAAACGATCTTCGCACAAAATAATGTACGATACACGAGCGGTATGTTTTCTTTCAATTCTCGGAAATTGAAAAAGCTCAACTACGTTTCGCTTTTTCAAACTTTTCCTCGAACATGAAAACGTCAACATACCGCTCTTGTAACGCATATTACTATTAGATGCTTTAAAAAAAAAAGACTTCGTACTGTATTTACTTTGGGGATACAGAAACATAAAAGAGGCATTCAGCAAAAAAAAAAAAAGAAAATAAAGAAAAAGAAACAAAATTGTAGCACCAGGAAATATTCTCCAGTATTTGTGTGTGATTATATGGAAGCTGGGGATTTCAGACACATTCCCAGTATCTTCATAAAAGCAATCCTCCAGAATGCTTTCAGAGCACTGTGTGACGCCTGCCGACAGGAGTCCTTCGCGACACACTCTCGTAATGGACGAGGCCTCTGAATAGGCTACAATATGGTCACAATGTGTCGATATGTCTATAACTCTATAGAAGTGCATAAAAACTCTAGAGTTAGACTAGTATCAGCCATTATTCCCTTCAACTTTGAGTTACTGTACTGGTGAGTGTTTAAAACATACTTTTTGTTCAAAGGTCTGCTGTAGCCTAAAATTAGTTATTTTATTATGGTATGACAATACCACGGAGTGGCGCTTCCTCAGTTTGCGGATAGAGTAGACGGTCTCAAGAAATGTATGGTATCTGCGAATATATTGAATAAGCAGTCGCGGACAGACGATAAGGGGTGGTCCTCCAGCTTGGGGGTTGGGCGAAGGGCTAACAACCCATCACCGTAAAAAAACAGCTTGTCACCAAACCATACAATAAGTATAGCACATATGGACGAATCTAGAAATGCATATAGAGTGTTAGTTGGGTGGTCGGATGGAAAAATACCTTTACGAATGCTTATTGTCCTATACTGTACCAGTACAGATACCTGCCTGTAGTGTTCAATAGGAATCGAATTAGTAGTAATGAGTTGATTCCTGGAAGACACTTTCAAAAAAAGGAAAATATCATATAATGTTTCTTTTTTACTTGATTTGAATAATTTCGAGGGAAAAATTGTTCCGGAGCCGGGTATCGAACCCGGGACCTTTGGTTAAACGTACCAACGCTCTCCCAACTGAGCTACCCGGGAACTCTACCAAGCACCGATCCAATTTTTCCCTCTATATCCACAGACCTCAAAGTGGGCTGACAACCGTCAAGCAATCAACACTGAGTGCACACTAACTCTGTGTGACTTAAATTGTGTTTTTTTCTGTTAACGAACAGTGACGTATATTATGCAAATCAAGCTTTCAGGTATAACTCCCTGTAAAGTTGGTTTGAATAATTTCGAGGGAAAAATTGCTCCGGGGCCGGGTATCGAACCCGGGACCTTTGGTTGTTGAATGACGCTATATTCAACTACGAGGTTATTTACCGTCGATAGGATTGATGTTAGCGAGATGGTATCTGGGGAGATGAGACTGAGGATTCGCCATTACCTCGAAAGAAAACCCAAAACAGGTAATTAGCCCAAGCGGGAATTGAACCCACCGCGGAGCACAACTCCGGATCGGTAGGCAAGCATCTCAGCCGACTGAGCTACAATGCTTGTTAAAGTAGTGGTTCTTCTTTACATTCATTCCATTTAACATACACATGCGTGCGTAACTTCATTTTTCAACAGGAATCTCACTAGAGATTTTGATTTATCTAGAGAAAATCAAAACTCGAGTGGGATTTAATTGACTATTACACGATTAGAAGAAAGTATATAAAGATTAGAAGAAATAAAGTACTCTAATACAATAAAATATTAATTGACTTACTGAAATTCTATTTCACTAATGTTAGCTTCACCAAAACGTTTGAACGGAGCTGCCATTTTCAGTTGACTGTCTATGCTGTAAACAAATGACGATCGCAAAGCATATTTTTATTGATTAAATGGCGATCTTACTCGTGTTAATTGTGTAAGCATGTGCGGCTTACAGCTGTTTCGGTGCTTCTTCACACCATCCTCAGAGCCTACTAGATCTCGGCGTCATCTCGAACTTCGCTGCCTGTTGTGTGGGTGCGTTCGATTGTTGAGAAGTGTTGAAATGTGGTGTCAAATAGTGTGAGTGTTCTGAAATTTATCTGTGTGTTGAGAATTTGATCAGGTTGTATTTTATTGTGTCTGTATATTTCATATTGTAAGATCGCCATTTAATCAATTATTTATTATTAAAAGTAGTGTACGAAAGATTCAACATGTTTTATAGTTTTTTTAGTTGGTTATTTAACGACGCTGTATCAACTACGAGTTTATTTAGCGTCGATTAAACTGGTGATAGCGAGATGGTATTTGGCGATGTGAGGCCTAGGATTCGCCATAGATTACCTGGAATTCACCTTACGGTTGGGGAAAACCTCGGAAAAACGCACCAGGTAAACAGCCCAAGCGGGGATCGAACCCGCGTCCGAGCGCAACTTCAGACCGATAGGCAAGCGCCTTAACCGACTCAGCCACGCCGGTGGCTTGTTTTATAGTACCGTAAAGAATTTGCAGTTTAAAATGTTGGAAAACAAAGAAACAAATGGTAGGAAAGTGATAAAAACAGGAGAAAGTATATAAAGATTAGAAGAAATGAAGTAATCCAATACAATAAAATTTAATTGACTTACTGAAATTCCATTTCACTAATGTTAGCTTCACCAAAATGTTTGAACGGAGCCGCCATTTTCAGTCGATTACCTATGCGGGAAACAAATTACGATCGCAAAGCATGTTTATAGTACCGTAAAGAATTTGCAATTTGAAATGTTGGGAAGCAAAGAAACAAATGGTAGGAAGGTGATAGAAACAGGAGAAAGTATATAAAGATTAGAAAAAATAAATCACTCTAATATAATAAAATATATATTAATTCTATTCCACTAATGTTAGCTTCACCATAACGTTTGAACGGAGCGGCCATTTTCAGTTGACTCTCTATGTTGTAAACAAATGACGATCGCAAACATGTTTCATAGTACCGAAAAGTATTTTCAGTTTCAAATGTTGGAAAACAAAGAAAAAATTAGTAGGAAGATGATCAAAACAGGAGAAAGTATATAAAGTTTAAAAGAAATAAAGAACTCTAATACAATAAAATAGATATTAATTGACTTAGTAAAATTCTATTTAACTAGTGTAACCTTCACCAAAATATTTGAACGTAGCCGCCATTTTCAGTCAACTATCTATGCGGGAAACAAATTATGATCGCAAAGCATGTTTTATAGTATACCGTAAAGAATTTGTAGTTTGAAATGTTGGCAGACAAAGAAACAAATGGTAGGAAGGTGATAAAAACAGGAGAAAGTATATAAAGATTAGAAGAAATGAAGTACTCTAATACAATAAAATAGATATTAATTAACTACTAAAATTCCATTTCACTAATGTTAGTTTCACCGAAATGTTTGAACGGAGCCGCCATTTTCAGTCGACTATCTATGCGGGAAACAAATTACAATCGCAAAGCATGTTTTATAGTACCGTAAAGAATTTGGAATTTGAAATGTTGGCAAACAAGGAAACTAATGCTAGGGTAGTGATTCCAGTTGACGCGAATACAGATAATTATTCCAATAAAAAACGGGAAGCAAATCGTATGGTTAGGAATAAAAAGAGAGATTACTTGAAGGAAAAACTGAAAGAGGTAGAAACAAATAGTAAAAATAAAAACATTATTTATTTATTATTATTTATTTATTTATTTATTCTGGTGTAGTTAAGGCCATCAGGCCTTCTCTTCCACAACACCAGGAATACAAATACAATAATATAAATAAACAGAAATAAATACACTATAATATACAAAGTAAAGCTGCTCAAGAAATAAAGAGAGAGAAAAAAACACTATAAACAATGTAAAGCCACACAAAAATATACAGGTTGCAGTCACACAAACTTTAAATGAGTGATTAAGTATCATAATTAATTCCATCCTAACTAATTAACTAACATAAACAAGAAACTTGCAATTTTAATCTAGGTTAAAAAGAAAAAAAAACACAAATCAATACTTCTAGCAATACCTAAAAAACATTAACTAAGACAAAATTTTCCAATTTAATTTTGAATTGTGATAAAGTCCGGCAGTCCCTGACATCATTAGGTAACGAATTCCAGAGGCGAGGTATTTCTACAGTATAGGAAGATGAGTATAAAGACGTTCTATGATGAGGGATAGAAAGAAGTGCTTGATGTCGGTTTCGAAGAGTTGTAAGAAATTGAAAGCGCGATAACAGATATTTCGGAGTAGAAGTATGCATGATTCTAAACAGAAGAGACAGTGAATGTATTGTTCTTCGTTCCTTCAGACGCACCCATGAAAGTAACTGGAGGGAAGGTGTTATATGGTCAAATTTACGAGTATTGCAGATGAATCGTATGCACACATTATGAACACGTTGTAGTCTCTCAGCTAAGCGTGAACTTACATTAGTTAGCAAGGAATCGCAATAATCAAAATGGGGCATTACAAGCGTCTGAATAAGATTCTTTTTTAGACTAAGTGGTAGAAATTCTTTCATATGAAACAAGGAGTGAAGTTGAGAAAATATTTTTTTGCAAATGTGTGTTACTTGAGTATTCCAATTTAGATCGCTATCCATAAAAATGCCAAGATTTTTAACGGTTTCACTGTATTTAACAATAATCCCATTCAATATTATATGTGGTATAGTACTGCTATCAAGAGTGCTTCGTAGACGATTATGCCCCATTACGATTGCTTGCGATTTCTCTGGATTTAACCTTAATCCAAATTTGTGTGCCCACAGTGAAATCGAATTCAAGTCTTCGTTTATTTTGTTTACTGCGTCACTAGTCTCGTCAGGGTGGAAATGCAAATAAATTTGCAAGTCGTCAGCATACATATGGTATTTGCAGTGTTTTATCATATTAGTCACGTCATTAATATAGATCATGAAGAGTAAAGGTCCGAGAACTGATCCTTGTTGAATTCCAGATTTCACGACACACCATTTTGAAGAATAATCGCATGCAATGACACATTGTTGACGGTCGCGAAGGTAGGATTCAAACCAAGTAACAGAACTTTCAGAAAGATTCAGAAGTCTTAATTTACATAATAGAAGGTCCGTGTCAACTGTATCAAATGCCTTACTGAAGTCAAGTAATGTCAGTAATGTTAATTTACGTTCATCCGTGGCTTCACGTATATCCTCATTCACTTTTAGTAGTGCTGTAGTCGTACTATGTCCATTTCTGAACCCGGATTGGTATTCGTCCAGTAAGGCATGTTCGGTTAGATAGTTCATTAGTTGTTTGTGAACAATACGTTCCAGAGCTTTTGATAGGGCAGGTAGGATACTAATTGGACGGAAATCATTTGCACATAATGGGGTTTTGATTTTAGGGATCGGACGGATAAAGGCTTTCTTCCAGAGGTTCGGGTAGGTAGAAGTTATGAGAGAGGCGTTGAATATATGTGTTAATGTCGGCAGTATTATGTCCAATATTTTCTTCAATAATATTATACTAATATTATCCACACCTTCAGCTTTAGAAGTAATACGTTTTATTGTCGCTCTTACTTCAGTTTCTGTGACATAAGTGAAGTAAAATATTTCTCTATCCGGAATTGGAGTCATTTGTAATTCGTTAACTGTCTGCTGTTTGTCGACCGTATCCAAGGTTATTGACTGTACCGTTGCAAAATGGTCATTTAGTTCGTCAAGAGAAACTGGCACACTGTCTACCTGAGTCCTGGGATTTCCTAAACCAATTGTCCGTAGGTTTCTCCACAGATTGGAAGGGTCAGCTCCCCCCTTCAAGATGTTATGAAAATGTCTCAGTTTTGCGTTTCTAATGGCTTGAGTAGTTCTGTTACGTAAGAGTTTATAATAATTATAAGAGATTTCTGTCTTGTCATGTTTAAACGTTTTGTATGCAGCGTTTCTGTCCATAATCATACTACGTATGTCAGCAGTCATCCATGGTGCTGGTGTCCTTTTTACGCGTTTAGATTTGATAGGAGCATGCTTGTCATATAAATTTATAATGTATTCATTTAGTTTAACAAGTTTCTCGTCAGCAGTATGTAAGGTCCATATTGAGTCCCAGGGAATCTTCATTGCGTCTTCAAGTAGTTGGGTTTCATCAACACGTTTCAAGTCACGGTACCTTATGAGTTTAGGCGTGGGCTTGGGACACTTCAAGGAATATACTAGATAAATAATATCATGGTACGAAATTCCCGAAGCAGCACATTGTCCATGTTTTTGTACTTTGTCTGCATTCTTCGTAATAATTAAGTCTAATAGGGATTCGGAAGATTGGGTATGGTGGGTGGGTTCAAGGGGAAGGACTGCTAGATCAAGAGCCTGGAACATGGTCAATAGATGTCTAGCGTAGTTCGAATCAGAGGCTAACAAATTTGTGTTAAGATCACCCATTATTAAGACGTGTTCATAATCTGTGATGAATTCCAACAACGATCTCTCGATCTCTGCAATATCGTTAATCTTCGGGGGTTGGTAAATTACACAAATAAGACATTTCTGAAAGCTTGTCGAGACTTCTACAAATAGCATTTCAGGTTTTCCGGCATACTCGCCAGGAGATGTGTATATTATTCTGGGATTGAGATCTGATCTAACATATGCAGCAACGCCGCCCCCTTGTTTATTTAAACGATCATTTCTCAATAGCGTATAACCATCTAGGTGTAGTGTCGCTGAGGATAATGTAGGCTTTAGCCAAGATTCAGAGATGAGAAGAGCATGCAAATTCTGATTCGAGAATATGGATTGAATTTCGTCAAAGTGTGCAACCAAACTCTGAGCGTTAATATGGGCTACGTGAAGGAATGAAGATTTCTTGGAAAATGCTGTTGTTAAAATGTTGAATGCTTCAGGGTGAGAGAGAGGGTTCTGGTTAGCAGGTATAGGGGAATGGAGTGAGTGAAGGTCATTGTATAATGTTCTGTCAGAGACAACCGGATTATTACTGTCAAGAATCAGGGTATCCAACTTAAAGGAAAGAAAAAAAAATGTTATATAAAAATATGAAGTTGCTACAAGTAAAGATTTCCTATTAATTAATAACTTAGCTACAATTAAGTTCAAATAAATAAAGATGAATAAACACTACTGGCACTAACAAGTATGAATAAGTGGTTTAGACTTTAGTAATTTAGAATATGATATAACTTAGAAGAGAATAAAATTTAGTAAAGGCAGACAAAAGAAAGGAGAGAAGTTTTAGACTAAATGTAAATTATTACACTTTACTTACGTAATTACTAAATGAGCACAAGCACACGCACGCGCATATACACACTCTAGTGCCTTGGAATATCGTCTTCACATGTCACTCTCATTTTTGCTTCACCGATCTTCACAATAATGACTCCGTCTGTGGTCCACACATTTCCAACACCATATTTCGCGATGCAGTCCATCAACAGTTTAAGTCGTATTTTGGTGAGATCCTCACGAACGGTCACACCAGTTTGTTTCAACAATCTCTTGTTTCGGAAAACCTCACTACGCTTCCGGTAACTTGTGAACTTGATAATCACTGGCCGCGCTTTGTCCTCCCTCCTGATGCCCACACGATGACTCCTGTCGATGTCAGCCAACTCCAACTTTACATCGATGGCAATTTTATCGGTGTCTTCACCTACTTCCTCCTTCACACCGAAGATGCGAAGGCATTGCCGCCGTTGATACTGTTCTAATTCGTCTGTTTTTTTCGTCAATTGACACTCCAATTTTCCGATCCTTTTATCTCTTTCGTCTAGCGACTCTTGCAATTTGGTAATGACAGCTTTGTTGCTCTCTATAATAGATTGCAGCTCAGCTACTATTGAGTCTTTGATTAGGAGAGCAAGACGTTGCAACGTTGCATCTTCTTGCCAGACGTCCATCGCAACACGACGAGCTACCTCCTCCATAGTTTCTTCATTCCCTCTATTTTTTGGTGGCATTACGCGAAGTTTAACTTAACTTTTACACAAAACGATATAAAATCTTATATGGAATAAGAGTATACTCTATTCAAGCTGTAACTCGTTGACAACACCTGCCAAAATCAACTTCTTGCACGAGCGTGTTTCTTGTCGCTAGCTACTATCCGCCATGACACTTACTTTAGAGATTTATGTAAGTTAGAACTTATAAAACAGTTCAATAGAGAAAGGATTAATCTTGCTCAGGATAGGGAGGTCTTATGTGAGGGCGGCAATGAACCTCCGGGTTCCTTAAAAGCAAGTAAGTAAGTAAGTAGGCTAAGTAAGTAAATAAGTAATTAAGTAGGGTAGTGATAAAAACAAACAAATGCTAGGGAAGCGATGAAATTAAATTCTAGGGAGACGATAAAATTAAACAAATGCTAGGGAGGCGATAAAATTGTGCGATAAGCAGCCATGATTCGTTGAAAGACGTTCTTTCGTACCGCTTTATTGGTGAAAAGTAGTACGACTTAGTAAATGTGTAATAATCACCTTAAAATCGAGTTAAAGAATATGGATTTCCTACTGGGAAGAGAAATATTTATCAATATATCGAAAAAATCGAGTAATAGAACTTCGGGATATAAAAAAAAAATACAAATACATATAAATTACATCATACCGACGGGAAATTAAAATTATTTCAAAATATCGAAAAATCGAGTTTTAGAAGTGCGACTTAAGGGAGTTCGACTATACTATAACAACGGGCACACTTGTCTAAATATAAGACTAAAGGAAGTGCGTAGGATCTTGATGCATACTTCCTTTCACCGTCCTTTCAAATTTCCACTAATCCCTCAACGCGATTGGAATACACAGTCAGGTTTGAACCCGGATTCAAGTCGAAGTCATTTCTATGCATTGCGAGGTTCACAAACCCTAACAAACGGCGAGGGAGTATCATATATTCAGATTCCCGTATCACGAAAGTGAGGTAAATGGAGAAAAACCGAAGCACGCATGCAGCATACTTCCTGGTTGTTCCCCCCAGCATGTAATGAAGACTATAAATCTGGATTCAGTTCTACCTTATACGTGGACTGTGCTATGTCGGCACGATATGCGTATCTTGGGGGGTAGACAGGTAGGTTCTGCCTGTGTTAGACAAGTTAGAAAATCCAATTTCATCGTCACGATAAGCTAAACCCTGTGGTTTAAGCATAACAAGTTACGTTGGAAACTACCTAGGCGTGTAATGGCAATAACAGCATCATTCCCGATGGTAAAATGTGGTCAGGGTTGAGGGGGTGACAATAATGATGCGTCACAAAATTCCTTCCTTCCTGAAACTGCGCCCAAACAAATGTATACTAACTTCGTTTGTGACAAATATCAAGTATCTTATCTTTGGATGTAGTAAGATAAACTAATGTTTTAAATTGACTGTTACACTTTTACTACGTCATAATACTTTTGACCAATAAAACGGTACGAAAGGATGTCTTTCAACCAATCATGGCTGCTTATCGCACGATTTTATCGCGTCCCTAGCATTTGTTTAATTTTATCGCTTCCCTAGCATTTGTTTCTTTGTTTGCCAACATTTCAAACTGCACTGGTCTGGACGTCAAAAAACAGAAAATTACAAACCACTCCAGTCGATGCACAGCACTTTCAAATATGACTCGCATTGGCATTCAAGAACAAGAATTAATAAAAATCACTGGTCATAGCTATGCATCTTTCCTGAAATCCTATTTACAAATAAAGGAAGAGCACCATTCGGAAATCCTGAATAAGTTGAGGAATACACCATGTAGGCCTACATAAACGAGTTCCAATTCTTTTATGCACACGTCCAATATACCATCAATTTAACCACCAACCACTAAAACATTCTAATTTGAAAATTGTAATTCAATAATTATTCCTTTTAAAATTATTCAAGTTTATTTTGTATGTCATCGTCGTTAATTAAAACTTTTCTAACACTTGTATATATTATTTAGGTTATGTTATAGCTTCTGCTATATGATATTATGGATAGTCACGTATCAGAGATTGTTTAATGCTAAGATTTATTGAAAATCATCTGTAAAGTGACGTTGATTACTGGGATCTGGATAATTGAAGTGGAATACAACTGTTTTAATAAAAATGAAACTGAATCAACAAAGCCTTCTTTATTAGTAACCTCCACAGAGTTCAATGAAGATTCTATTGTTGGCACAACTGATAACAAGAAAACAGCTAATCATAAAACACTACTGCCATCTAGCATGCATCTAGCGTAATATTTGTAATTTTGAGATGGTACAATAATACATTTGAAGACAGTTGTATTTTCGTAAGTCAATTAATATTTTATTGTATTGGAGTACTCCGTTACTTCTAATCTTTATATACTTTCTTCTAATCGTGTAATAGTCAATTAAATCCCACTCGAGTTTTGATTTTCTGTACATAAATCAAAACCTCTAGTGCGATTATTGTTGAAAACTTCATCCAGAGCATTTTAGATGATAGTGACTTGTAGTGTAACCATAAATGGCCATGGTGAAATGAGAATCACAGAGAAACCTAAATTAATTGAACAAATATTAGCATCGAGGCGTTTTATCATTCAATTAAACTTCTTTACGATTTTTATAGTGTTCAACATGAGGAAATATTGGTGTTTCCTTTTTAGCATCTTCAGATCCCTATAGAATTTTTTTTTGTATTTTTCGTTTCAATTTTCTACATTTCTACCACATATACGTACCTGCTGTAGCCATTGCTCATGTAATGGCACAAATACTAAAAAGAATTCTATAGGCTAAAATTTCATGCAGTAGGCCTAGAGAGATCATTTTTGATAGGAAACACGGAACACGTTTACTCTTATCACTACATCACAACCCTAAAAAATCCGTGGCGCTACAGCCCATGAAGGGTCAAGACCGACCAGCCGGCTGCTGGCCTCACGTTCACATGCCGAAGCAGAAGTGGACGATCATCCAACCAGAATGGAGGTATCGTATGGTTAGCACGATGATTCCCCCCAGCCGTTATAGCTGGTTTGCGAAACCTATCGCTACTTATCGTAGCTCCCCAAGTGCATCACGATGCTGGGTGGGCACCGGTCCCATACACTGACCGAAATTTCATGAGAAAATTTCTTCCCCCATGAGGACTCGAACCAGCGCGCATTCCGTAACGCGAGTCCTAGGCAGGATGCCTTAGACCACGACGCCACGGCGCGGGACACATCACCACCCTGACCTAAGTTAGGTAACAAAGCATGTGAAAGTTTTAGAGTTTCTCTTTCCATTGGTGCTATTTTCATGTACCTCAGATTCATAGAAAGTACATAAATTAGGCTACATGTGTTCGAAACCGGAAAGATCTTTTTAGGACACCCGTATATTACACTAATTTTTTATATATCAGGGTTTTTTTTTGGCAATAGCATATACTTACTTAATAATAATTTAGAAATCTTCTCACCATTCGTGAGCTGGCACAAGGGACAAAGAGTACTTAACCATATTGTTTACAAGTTCAATGAACCATTGATTTTGTTTTAACAATGAAACTCCTACAAGTACATAGTTGCAAATACATTCTGAGATACTGTTTTCCAGCCGTTAATTTCTTGAAGGCATAATATACCACCAAAGGAAGAGCTTAATCTAAAAAATCCCCCTCGTCCTCGCTTCAAATTATCAAATAAAAATATTATTATTTCGTTACTGAAATTCTTGAAACCAGAAAATGCCTGTTCTCTTAAAAGTATTTTGGATTCTGAACCAGCGCTGGATGGAAATCATCCTGAAAGTGAAATCAGTGAACATAAATAAGAATATTAGACAATATAGTAGAGGAGTTTTCATCTGCAGAATAGTTTGACAATTGATCTGTTTTTCTTATTAAAAATTTAAAACGAATGTTATTTTGTTTGTACAGTATATTTCCACAAAAATATAAGGGCTTATCGGCCAAAATTCTTATTGTGTATTATTTTGATAAACTGAAGTCCTTAA
The DNA here is from genome assembly GCF_040183065.1 of Periplaneta americana. NCBI lineage: Eukaryota > Metazoa > Arthropoda > Insecta > Blattodea > Blattidae > Periplaneta > Periplaneta americana. The sequence goes on from NC_091123.1 coordinate 161,467,068, forward strand.
TGTACTACCATTTCTTATTATTCATTCAATGAAGTTCGTGTATGTTAGTGAAATAACACTTTTCTACTGCTTTCAATGCCTAGGTACTCTAATTTAAGAAGTCTAAGACTTCCTATGCAATAACGACTTAAGTTTCCATATTTATTTACAAATATTTAAAAATGGGCTGTGTTTAAATTACTGTATAACTGATATTGGATTTGAGTAATTTGTACAGTCTAAAACAGGCCTGCACAAGGTTTGCGCTCTCCGAGCCGGCTCACAGCTCATGAGCGGAATGCAGATATTAGCTGCGCTCTGTATAAGGGTGGACTGGGAGAAGGGGTGATCTCGTACAAAATATACACAAAAGGAAATACAGTACTAGTAAGAGTGTTTATGAAATGAATTCCCGTTCAGCGTTTGCAAAAATATCTTGGACTATTATTAATTAATAAAGAAATATTTATTTTAATAATAATAATAATAATAATAATAATAATAATAATAATAATAATAATAATTTATTTTAGCTGGCAGAGTTAAGGCCGTAAGGCCTTCTGTTCCACTCAACCAGCAAAAAGTGTATATACATGTGCATGAACTTACAAAGAATTCAACAATTTGATTAAGTGAGAGTTAGGTGTATACAAGAGTTATATACGAATTAAACAACAAAATGCTATGAACTGTTAATTAGACACTGAAATAAACTGTGTAGCACAATTAAGCTAAAATACACAGAATGTTAATATATTTCAAATAATATTAGATTATAGAAAGATATTATTATGAGACAATTTTCAATATACAGCGCCATCAGGATGATGTCTAAAGAATGAAGTAGTCAGTGATAGTTTAAATCAGTAAGACAGAAATAATAGAAATTCTATAGCTACTTAAATGTACAATATCATTTTGTTATATTTTTATTTATCAGTACATCAAAACGAGGTTTTATGCTGTTGGCAGCTGAAAGGAACAGTAGCCTACTGATCGTAATGAAACATCAGTTACAGATGTTCGATGTCTGCCTTTATTAAAGTTGATTATAGAAAAAAGTTGCTCACAAATATAAATGTTGAGCCAAACATAGCAATCATTTTCACAGCCAACCTGTGTAGTCGTGGATATTATTGCTAATGTTTAGTCTTGTAAAACTCAACCAGGCTATTAATATTATTCAAATGATCTTTAGCCCTTAGGCCAATTTGAAGATCAATAAGTTCGAGCTGTAAATCGTTAAATGTTAAATGTTATATTCCGTCTTTTAGATTCCTCCATACTGTACTGTAGCAATAGGTAAGCAACGTGAAACAGTTACTGAGAATAGGCCTACACACTGCACTCCACTAGATAACTGAGTGGTCGTTTCCCTCTCCTCTACCTATAGCAAGTCTATGTCATTCTGACGTTCTCCGTTCCGGCGAGCGGTAAACATGGCTCTCCCGCTCCGAAGGAGCGCGCGCGCTCGTTGAGTGCTGTTTGTGCAGGCATGGTCTAAAATTTTATAGGATACTAGACAAATGAAATGAGTATAATGTAATAATAAAATTTCTACATTGTTTTAACACTTAGATATTATTTTTCTCCAAACATACCTTTTCAGCTTAAGCTGTTATTGCACGCAACGCCTCAATTACATAAAAACTGCCTTGTCTTCCTGCACTTTTTAAACTAACTTCTTATATATTTATGTGAACATACTATTAACTTCAGGCGGTCGGGTAGCTCAGTTGGTAGAGCGGCTGGCTACGGACTGGAAGGTCCGAGTTTCGATCCCAGGTGGTGACAAACTTTCAGAACGGCCCCAAGGTTCGCTCAGCCTTCTATAAAATTGAGTACCGGGTCTTTCCCGGGGGTAAAAGGCGGTCAGAGCGTGGTGCAGACCACACCACCTCATTCTAGTGCCGAGGTCATGGAAAGCATGGGGCTCTACCTCCATGCCCCCCAAGTGCCTTCATGGCATGTTACGGGGATACCTTTACCTTTTCACTTTAATATTAACTTCAACCATTCCCTCATCGTTGTGAAGGAACGATACCAAGGGAGGAGAATCATCTCCTTTAAATTCCCAACAGAGAATCTGGGTGGAATCCCGAATTGGTCGATGAGCTCTGGTAATCTGAAGAGAAGTTCAGCTATCTACTTGAGAATCAGGGTGAACAACGCCATGAAGTAAGTATAAGGGTCGTACAGAGGGCAACAGACTGCCAGAAATGGCTCTAGGCTTTAAATAAATTAGATAATTTATTCTTACCTAACCATTTAAATAGTAACGGAAGCTCGATAAACAAAATTTTACTGTATTATTGTTATATACCAAAGTATGTATAATATTTCCGTGCAGCAATTCTGCGTTACCATATGATGAAGGATGGGTGAAGCGGAGAAACATTCTCTCCGGCACTGGGACTCGAACCCGGGTTTTCAGCTCTACGTGCTGACGCTTTATCCACTAAGCCACACCGGATTCCAGTTCCCATGACGGATTGAATCCTCTCAGTTTAAGTTCCACCTCTTAGTTTCCTTTTAGTGGCCAATCTTAATGCACTGTATGACAGATATGTGACAGTGGCACAATGTCCAACACACTATGCGCAAAGGTGCACTCATTACGATCCCGGCCACTTAGTCACTCGTAATGAGTGCACCTCTGCACATAGTGTGTTGGACATTGTGCCACTGTCACATATCTGTAACACAGTGCATGAGGGTTAGCCACTAAAGGGAAAGTAAGAGGTGGAATTTAAACTGAGAGGAACATCGGAACTGGAATCCGATATGTCCCGGAGAGACTTTTTCTCCGCTCCACCCATCCTTCAAAATTTTATAGTTAAAATATAATAAAATCCTAATTAAAAACAAAAAAATGTAAACAGTAACATGTACCACAGCAAAAAAAAAAAAAAAAAATAAAATAAAATAACTTAAATTTTAGGCAAGCCATAAGATGCAAATCAAGATTTCAGGTATAACTCCCTGTAAAGTTGATTTGAATAATTTCGAGGGAAAAATTTTTCCCTCGAAATTATTCAAATCAACTTTACAGGGAGTTATACCTGAAATCTTGATTTGCATAATACACGTCACTGTTCGTGAACAGAAAACCACAATTTAAGTCACACGGAGTTAGTGTGCACTCGAAGTTGGTTGCTTGACGGTTGTCAGCCCACTTTGAGGTCTGTGGATATAGAGGGAAAATTGTGTCGGTGTCGGTTAGAGTTCCCGAGTAGCTCAATGGTAGAGCGTTGGTACGTTAAACCAAAGGTCCCGGGTTCGATACCCGGCTCCGGAACAATTTTTCCCTCGAAATTATTCAAGCCATAAGATGTTTTTTTTTAATTTTATTGGATTATTTTACGACGCTGTATCAACATCTAGGTTATTTAGCTTCTGAATGAAATGAAGGTGATAATGCCGGTGAAATGAGTCCGGGGTCCAGCACCTAAAGTTATCCAGCATTTGCTCGTATTGGGTTGAGGGAAAACCCCGGAGAAAACCTCAACCAGGTAACTTGCTCCAACCGGGATTCGAACCCGGGCCACCTGGTTTCGCGGCCAGACGCGCTGACCGTTACTAAATAAGTGTGGACTTAAAGATGGTAGAACTGATTGACAAAATACAGGGTTTTTCCGAGGTGGTGTTAAAAATTTCAGGGATGATGGCGAAGGGCACATGTATCAATTTGAGATAAGGAGCCCTGGTCCGGAAATGACCGAGTTGAAAGTTATAAGCAAAAACAGTTGTGTGAAAATGGAATTGTAATTTCGCTCCACGTGTCCTCCTACCTTTAACCTTCGGAACAGTCGTGGAAAGATGGTATGGGCCGGATGTCTCCTACGTGGGTACTTGTTACGATACAATCTGAGCTTGTCTACTGTTTCCATTGGCTCACCCGTATTCTAAAATCAGGTTTGCTTATTCCGCTCTCGTGTCCTCCTCCATTCCACTAGGACTGATCGACTGGACACTGCAACTTGTACACATACATTGCTGTCTAAGACTAGAATATCAGGACCGACCATGTCCGTTACACATAACGCTATCTGCATTGCTTTAGTGTAGTTTCCTGTCCCCACCCTTCAGACAGCGCACTGAATGGGATACTGTAAGTAAACAACGTCAGATGAATACAGTATGTGTAAGATGTACACATAAATACACATAAATAAGGTGTACAGTGGAATAAAATTATTTCATTTCCACACAACTATTCTTGCTTGTAACTTTCGACTCGGTCGTTTCCGGGCCAGGGTTCCTTATCTCAAATTGTTACATGAGTCTTTGGCCATCATCCCTGAAAGTTTGTAACACTAGCCCGGAAACACCCTGTATAATATTAAATTTGGAAATTCTAATAACTTACTCGTCTACTTTGTTGAGATTGTAATGCCAAATTCATTTTAAACCAAAATATAATAAAACCATTAATTATCTAAAGATTCCATCGGACACTGTGTAGTTCATGAAGCTCTATAATTACTCGGAACATTATTACATTTGTCACTTTTTCACTTAACGTTACCATGTCATTACTGCTCTCAAAGAGAAACCAAACAATAGTATTCTGTTTACTTGTGAATCAAGTGCCCGATATCATGTTTCCAGTTCAAAATGAGGCACCATTTTCTGCTGTACATTCATGCATCCCTGACATTCAATGCGACGGGCGTGTAAACATTATACGTGATGTCCACTATTACGTAAAGAACTAATCCAACTTCAAAGAGTCACCATTTAAATCACCCAGTAGCTGCGAGCGTTTAATTAAAGTAATTAACATGGAACGAAATATGATCCAAGCTTGATTAATAACAGTTTCATATACAGGATGATTCATAAAATATGACACGCGTTTTGAGTATCATTTCTATAGGTCAATTTGAGTACAAAATGGCATACGAATATAGTTACGGTGATTAATAAGGACCTAGACCTGTTACAATCTTTAATACTACTCACAACAGCTTCTACGAGTTTTTGTGGAATGGATTACACTGTATATTATACAGGGACATCATTTAATTTTTACTAACATTTCTAATATTAACCTGCCTATACCTTTGGATCAACGATTAAGAACCGGAAACCCCTTCCACGACTGAAGTTCGATGATACTGGCGTAATATACAAACAAATCACTTTACTAGGTATAGGAGGGAAGAAAAGTAGTTCATACATTTACGTAAACTAGGAAATATCGCGATTTTGAGTTTGATAATTTTGATTAGGATTTTGTTTAATCAAAATACAGTACAGTATTAACAATGAGTGTTTTTACTCACGAACTGAGCTTTCCATGCGGACGTATTCATTATGCAGTGTATATTATACTGTCTACAGCAAATTAGCGTACACTATAGAGAATGAAGTTAAATTGAAAAATAATCAAAATATGGATATTTAAACACATTTTTTAAAATGGTGGACGTTTATTTCGATACAGGGTTCAGTTCTAATTTGCATATCATCGCACTATAGACTATTGTACGTAATTCCAATTACCAGGTTCGTACTTCGTATCAGTAACTTATGTTGAAATAATTCTGTACCTACTCTATAAAACAGACCTTATGTACTGTAAATTCAATCTTCACTTCTGCCCGATCCGAAAAGATAAAATTACTCAGACATGCTATCTGCTGTCCGTCCAAGTGGTTATATCGCAGCGTCGTAGAAAGGGAGGAAATCACGTGGCAGTTAATTACTTAACGAGGCCTTTTTATTTAAGTTATTTATTTTTATTGGGTTATTTTACGACGCTATATCAATATCTAGATTATTTAGCGTCTGAATGATATGAAGGTGATAATGCCGGTGAAATGAGTCCGGGGTCCAGCACCGAAAGTTACCCAGCATTTGCTCGTATTGGGTTGAGGGAAAACCCCGGAAAAAACCTCAACCAGACAACTTGCCCCGACCGGGATTCGAACCCGGGCCACCTGGTTTCGCAGCCAGACGCGCTGACCGTTACTCCACAGGTGTGGACTATTTAAGTTATTTTCAACAATTGTATGGGTATAATATTACGTAGAAGTCCAATTCCTAACATTAATTAATGTTCTCAGAAAAGAGCTAAGACAGCCCAGCCACTAGCATTTACAGAGAGGCGAATAGAAGCAGGTGGGGGAAACCGGGATGCGACGTAGGCAAATGGAAAATTATGCAATATTGAAAGCTCTTTCATCACTGGAAAACGCGAACATATTTTTGGAACGTACTGTTTACTATGACAGTAAGGCTACTATGACTGTATATGCGGTCTTGGATCTGTGTAGAGGACGGTTGAACTTCATTAGTAGAAGGGGTGGGAGTGAAGTACATTAAAAACCTCATGTACAATAAAAATTGAAGTAAAAATAAAATGATGTCCCTGTATAATGTTACTCACAGTTGATTTACTTACACTATGCTGTCGACCCACGTCCGTTTGCGAAAGATCACGTTCAATGTCACTTATAATATTCGTCTTATCTCCCAAAGAAAACACTTTACTCTTGGACTTTTTATACAGTACATTCACTATTGGAACCTTAGAAACAGACGATAGGTAGAAATGTCAAACGCTGTTATGGTGTGACAGCGTACTCAGCCTTGGAATTTCCCGAGTCACTTAATGGAAACTGGGAGAGGGTTGATGGAGTTTGAAAACCATTGAAATCTTAGTTTCACTTACGCTCTGGGCATAATGTCCGTCCCCTTTTAATAAAAGAAGACAATTTCATTTTCCGTTGTTTTGTTGCTATCCGTTATAATGGAAATGTTTCTGAGAACAAAAGTAATCCTTTGACGGTGGAGGATTAGAAATAACAGTAGAGTAGTGTGCCTGAGAACAGAATGTCAACCCTTCGACGGTGGAGTGAGGCAAGGTCGTCAAGCATTGCCTGGATTTACAGTACAGCTCATTGTCTAGGAATCACTAATCCTACCTTTGTCCTTTGACTAAAGGAGTAAGAAACTTAGAATGTTGTTCTCAACATATTCTTTCAGATTTATACAAGAAGGTCTGACTTCAAATAAGAATTTGTCAGGATACAAGGTTCACCATAACCGAAGCGAGGGTTCACTATAAAAGGGAAATATTAATGTACTTTTTAATGTATGCAGGTCAGGACCAACGATTTAGGTTCACTATAACCGAAGCGAGAGTTCACTATAAACGGAAATATTAATGTACTTTTTAATGTATGCGGGTCGGGACCAACGATTTAGGTTCACTATAACCGAAGCGAGGGTTCACTATAAACGGAAATATTAATGTACTTTATAAAGTATGCGGGTCAGGACCAACGATATAGGTTCACTATAACCGAAGCGAGGGTTCACTATAAACGGAAATATTAATGTACTTTTTAATGTATGCGGGTCGGGACCAACGATTTAGGTTCACTATAACCGAAGTGAGGGTTCACTATAAACGGAAATATTAATGTACTTTTTAATGTATGCGGGTCGGGACCAACGATTTAGGTTCACTATAACCGAAGTGAGGGTTCACTATAAACGGAAATATTAATGTACTTTTTAATGTATGCGGGTCGGGACCAACGATTTAGGTTCACTATAACCGAAGTGAGGGTTCACTATAAACGGAAATATTAATGTACTTTATAAAGTATGCGGGTCGGGACCAACGATTTAGGTTCACTATAACCGAAGTGAGGGTTCACTATAAACGGAAATATTAATGTACTTTTTAATGTATGCGGGTCGGGACCAACGATTTAGGTTCACTATAACCGAAGTGAGGGTTCACTATAATCGGAAATATTAATGTACTTTATAAAGTATGCGGGTCGGGACCAACGATTTAGGTTCACTATAACCGAAGTGAGGGTTCACTATAAACGGAAATATTAATGTACTTTATAAAGTATTCGGGTCGGGACCAACGATTTAGGTTCACTATAACCGAAGTGAGGGTTCACTATAAACGGAAATATTAATGTACTTTTTAATGTATGCGGGTCGGGACCAACGATTAAGGTTCACTATAACCGAAGTGAGGGTTCACTATAAACGGAAATATTAATGTACTTTTTAATGTATGCGGGTCGGGACCAACGATTTAGGTTCACTATAACCGAAGTGAGGGTTCACTATAAACGGAAATATTAATGTACTTTATAAAGTATGCGGGTCGGGACCAACGATTTAGGTTCACTATAACCGAAGTGAGGGTTCACTATAAACGGAAATATTAATGTACTTTATAAAGTATGCGGGTCGGGACCAACGATTTAGGTTCACTATAACCGAAGTGAGGGTTCACTATAAACGGAAATATTAATGTACTTTATAAAGCATGCGGGTCGGGACCAACGATTTAGGTTCACTATAACCGAAGTGAGGGTTCACTATAAACGGAAATATTAATGTACTTTTTAATGTATGCGGGTCGGGACCAACGATTTAGGTTCACTATAACCGAAGCGAGGGTTCACTATAAACGGAAATATTAATGTACTTTTTAATGTATGCGGGTCAGGACCAACGATTTAGGTTCACTATAACCGAAGCGAGGGTTCACTATAAACGGAAATATTAATGTACTTTTTAATGTATGCGGGTCGGGACCAACGATTTAGGTTCACTATAACCGAAGCGAGGGTTCACTATAAACGGAAATATTAATGTACTTTTTAATGTATGCGGGTCAGGACCAACGATTTAGGTTCACTATAACCGAAGCGAGGGTTCACTATAAACGGAAATATTAATGTACTTTTTAATGTATGCGGGTCGGGACCAACGATTTAGGTTCACTATAACCGAAGTGAGGGTTCACTATAAACGGAAATATTAATGTACTTTTTAATGTATGCGGGTCAGGACCAACGATTTAGGTTCACTATAACCGAAGTGAGGGTTCACTATAAACGGAAATATTAATGTACTTTATAAAGTATGCGGGTCGGGACCAACGATTTAGGTTCACTATAACCGAAGTGAGGGTTCACTATAAACGGAAATATTAATGTACTTTTTAATGTATGCGGGTCGGGACCAACGATTTAGGTTCACTATAACCGAAGTGAGGGTTCACTATAAACGGAAATATTAATGTACTTTTTAATGTATGCGGGTCGGGACCAACGATTTAGGTTCACTATAACCGAAGTGAGGGTTCACTATAAACGGAAATATTAATGTACTTTTTAATGTATGCGGGTCGGGACCAACGATTTAGGTTCACTATAACCGAAGTGAGGGTTCACTATAAACGGAAATATTAATGTACTTTTTAATGTATGCGGGTCGGGACCAACGATTTAGGTTCACTATAACCGAAGCGAGGGTTCACTATAAACGGAAATATTAATGTACTTTATAATGTATGCGGGTCAGGACCAACGATTTAGGTTCACTATAACCGAAGCGAGGGTTCACTATAAACGGAAATATTAATGTACTTTATAATGTATGCGGGTCAGGACCAACGATTTAGGTTCACTATAACCGAAGTGAGGGTTCACTATAAACGGAAATATTAATGTACTTTATAATGTATGCGGGTCAGGACCAACGATTTAGGTTCACTATAACCGAAGTGAGGGTTCACTATAATCGGAAATATTAATGTACTTTATAATGTATGCGGGTCAGGACCAACGATTTAGGTTCACTATAACCGAAGCGAGGGTTCACTATAAACGGAAATATTAATGTACTTTATAATGTATGCGGGTCAGGACCAACGATTTAGGTTCACTATAACCGAAGCGAGGGTTCACTATAAACGGAAATATTAATGTACTTTTTAATGTATGCGGGTCGGGACCAACGATTTAGGTTCACTATAACCGAAGTGAGGGTTCACTATAAACGGAAATATTAATGTACTTTTTAATGTATGCGGGTCGGGACCAACGATTTAGGTTCACTATAACCGAAGCGAGGGTTCACTATAAACGGAAATATTAATGTACTTTTTAATGTATGCGGGTCGGGACCAACGATTTAGGTTCACTATAACCGAAGTGAGGGTTCACTATAAACGGAAATATTAATGTACTTTTTAATGTATGCGGGTCGGGACCAACGATTTAGGTTCACTATAACCGAAGCGAGGGTTCACTATAAACGGAAATATTAATGTACTTTATAATGTATGCGGGTCAGGACCAACGATTTAGGTTCACTATAACCGAAGTGAGGGTTCACTATAAACGGAAATATTAATGTACTTTTTAATGTATGCGGGTCGGGACCAACGATTTAGGTTCACTATAACCGAAGCGAGGGTTCACTATAAACGGAAATATTAATGTACTTTATAAAGTATGCGGGTCGGGACCAACGATTTAGGTTCACTATAACCGAAGTGAGGGTTCACTATAAACGGAAATATTAATGTACTTTTTAATGTATGCGGGTCGGGACCAACGATTTAGGTTCACTATAACCGAAGTGAGGGTTCACTATAAACGGAAATATTAATGTACTTTATAAAGTATGCGGGTCGGGACCAACGATTTAGGTTCACTATAACCGAAGTGAGGGTTCACTATAAACGGAAATATTAATGTACTTTATAAAGTATGCGGGTCGGGACCAACGATTTAGGTTCACTATAACCGAAGTGAGGGTTCACTATAAACGGAAATATTAATGTACTTTTTAATGTATGCGGGTCGGGACCAACGATTTAGGTTCACTATAACCGAAGCGAGGGTTCACTATAAACGGAAATATTAATGTACTTTATAATGTATGCGGGTCAGGACCAACGATTTAGGTTCACTATAACCGAAGTGAGGGTTCACTATAATCGGAAATATTAATGTACTTTATAATGTATGCGGGTCAGGACCAACGATTTAGGTTCACTATAACCGAAGCGAGGGTTCACTATAAACGGAAATATTAATGTACTTTATAATGTATGCGGGTCAGGACCAACGATTTAGGTTCACTATAACCGAAGCGAGGGTTCACTATAAACGGAAATATTAATGTACTTTTTAATGTATG